>NW_021604636.1:5626760-5650721 GCF_004785775.1 Grammomys surdaster | reverse complement strand
AGAAAGAAAGAAAGAAAGAAAGAAAGAAAGAAAGAAAGAAAGAAAGAAAGAAAGGAAGGAAGGAAGGAAGGAAGGAAGGAAGAAAGGAGGGTCTACAATAATTGTTGTGCCTTTTAAGTTGCTGTTTGCCTGACTGATCTTCCACCCTTTTTGTCCTTCAGTATAAAATTAGTGTCTTATGAATGGAACATATTTAGAACATTTTTAAACAACCATTTTGCTAATTTCTGCTTTATATCTGAATCTTT
This sequence comes from Grammomys surdaster, assembly GCF_004785775.1. Classification (NCBI taxonomy): domain Eukaryota; kingdom Metazoa; phylum Chordata; class Mammalia; order Rodentia; family Muridae; genus Grammomys; species Grammomys surdaster. The sequence goes on along the minus strand of NW_021604636.1, from coordinate 5,650,473 downwards.
CTTCCATTTATATTTAATGTAGTTACTGATAAGGCAGGATTTACATTTGTCACTTTGCTTCCTTCCTCTCCTCAGTCCCTTTCTCCCATCATTTTACCTTTTTTTCCAATTAATTGACTGATTGATTGATTAATGCACTTTACATCCCGGTCACAGTCCCTCCTTTCTCCTCCCAGTTCTGCCCTCACAAATTCCTCTCCCCACTACCCTTTTTCTTTCTCCTCAGAGAAGGGAAGCCCCCTTGGGTACCTGCCTGCCCTGGAACACCAAGTCTCAGCAGGAACAACTGCATCTTCTCCCACTGAGGGTGACTAGCCAGTCCAGCTAGGGGAAGGGGATCCGATGTCAGGCAACAGAATCAGAGACAACCTCCACTTGAACTGTTAGGGGATCCATGAAGACCATCAGGTGTGGAGAGATGGGGGACAGGAGAGGGCTGGAAGACAGAGAAGAAATTGGTGGGGGTTATCTCTGGGACTAGCTGGAGACCTGGGGAGAAGAGACTCCTGGGAGTCCATGGGGTGGCCCAAGCTGAGACTCCTAGAAGCAGGGTGAGGTTTGGGTACGGAGAATAAAGTGGCCATCTCTTATAATGAGGTGGGACTTCCAGTGGGAGGGAGGAGGACATCAACCCACCCACAAAACCTTCAACCCAAAATTTGTCCTGCTTACAAGATGTGCAAGTATAAAGATGGAGCAGAGATCAAGGAAATGACCAACCAAATAACTGCTCCAACTTGAGAACCATCCCATGGGAGGAAACCAACTTCTGGTATCATTAATGATACTCTGTTATGCTTGCAAATGGCAGCTTAGCACAGCTGTCTCCTGAGAGGTTTCATTCAGCAGTGGATGGAAACAGGTACAGAAACCCACAGCCAAACATCAGGCAGAGCTCAATCTTGCGGAAGAGAGGGCAGGTACAATTGAGCAAGCTGGAGAGTTCAAGGACTCCACAAGAAGATTACAGAGTCAACTATCCTAGGTCCATGGGGACTCACAGAGACTGAACCATCAACCAGACAGCATGTGGAGCTGGACCCAGACCCCCGATACTTTTGTAGGAGCTTGGTATTTTCCACTTTTTAGTAAGTCTTTATTTTAACACATATATTCTTTCAACAGACAAGAAGCTTTAAAGAAAAAGTTATTTAATTTTTTTTAATTTTTTAAAGTTTTTTTTTTAATGTGTATAGGTGTTTTGCCTGCATATATGTCTGTGCACTACTCATGTGCCTAGTGTGCACTGAGGCTACAAGGAAGCTAGAAGAGAACATCAGACTCCCTGGAACTGGGGTTACAGATGACTGTGAGCCATCACATGGGTGTTGGGTCCTCTGGAAGAGCAGACAGCACTCCTCATCACTGAGCATTAAAGAGAACATTTAAAAAATATCTCCTTATGTCTTATGCAACAAATTCAGTGCATTTGGATTTTAAATCTATTGTAAATGTCTCCCCGGGTAAGGTGCTACTAAAAAGATGACAGTGAACCAGACAGCCATGGACCTATCTTCACAAAGCCTTCCCAGTACAAAGAAAGTAAGTATCACAATAGCCGAAATCATGGATGTGGGACTGGGAAAACACAGTAAGAGGAGCCATCCTGCTGGACTTTTCAGACCTCAATGAGATTGGGTAAGGGAGGAAATGACACAAACAGGGTGAGGTTAGAGCCAAAGGAACTTGGAGGAACCTAAGTAGCATAGACTTCATCCCCAGCATCCCAAGGGCAGCTACTTGTTTCATGTTATGTCTTTGTTTCTGTATTTCTCCACTGCTGCTAGTTTTAATGTTATCTGGCCTACGTCTGCTTCTCTCTCTAGTTTTGAAGAACTGTCTTATACTGTAGTCCTGGCTGATCTAGAACTTGGTCTGTAGACTAGGTTGACAGCAATCCTCCTGCCTCTGCCTCGACAGTGTTGGGATTACAGGATGTGCCACAGTGATTGTCAGTCTTTGTTCTTTGTTGTGAATTTGGCTATATTTAAAATCACCATGGAAACACACCTCTGGATATACTCTGTGTGTGTGTGTGTGTGTGTGTGTGTGTGTGTGTGTATCTATGTATCTATTTATAGGTATGGATGCACCATACCTTGCCCCAAGTGCATTAATTTAACAATCTTGCTCTTTGATTATAAGCACACAGACATATTTGGGCATTTTATTTTTTAATATTCCACTTATTAACTTATGTGTGTGCACAAATGTGTGTGTCTGCATACATATGTGTACACTTGCAAATGTGTGCACAGGAGCAAGAAGAGGGCATTAGGTGTCCATCATTCCTCACCTGTTTCTCAGAGGCAGGTTCTTCTTGAGCCTGGGGGCTTTCATTTTAGCTAGGCTGAAAACTAGTAAGCCCAAGCAATCATACTGACCCTGTGCCTGGAAGGGTCACAGGGGGTTGCAGGGACTGTCTGGCAGCTCGTGAGTGAATCCTGGGATCTGAGTCCAGTCCTCATGGTCACTGAGTGAGCACTCTGAACTGCTAAGCTTCTCTTCTAGCTCCCTGTTTTTGAGTATTTTCGAAGTGCTTGCTCTGGAAATTATAATTTAACTTATCTAATTTAGACAAGTCTATTTCAGTTCAATATCATATAAAAGTTTTGTACTATGTAACTTCATTTCATTCCTTTGGTTGTCATCACACAAATTATATCTTTCTATGAAATACGTCTATCAATTATGATTTATAATTCTTTCACTCAGTCCTTTAGATTAAATAGAAAAATGAGTTACAGACATATATGTGGTCTTCTACACTTACTTATTCAATTGTCTTTACAAATAGCCATTCCTTCACATGGTTTTGAATATCTAGTGTCTTTTTATTTGAAACTGAAGGACTCTCTTTAGTATTTCTTGTTGAGAAGATTTCCTATTAGCAAATCCTCTTTATTTTCTTTAGTAGATACATTTTGAAAATGTATTAATATTCCCTCTGGTTTAGAAATACAATAATCCTGGGTGTAGGATTCTTTTGGTGTTTATTTTTTCTATTTCAACAAACTTTATTTTTTACTTGGTCCAAGACTTAGGAGGGGTTCTAGGGTGGTTACAAAGCTACCTTGTGGCTTGAGAGGTTCATTAAGGTGGAGAAGAAGGGGTAAACTCGGAGTAGGAAAGAGCCTGTTTATCTCTAACTATCTCCCCTTTCCCTCTTTAATTTTTGCTTTTCGAGTGACCAAGACAACCTTAATTCAAGATTTCACTTTTTGAGGAAGGCCGCAAGGGCGAAAGAGAGAACCGTGGAGATTCTGGGCTCTACAACGCGAACACCTCCAAGAAATCCAAAGCAGGCCGACCTCAGCGAAGTAAGACTAGCGCTGTGAGAAAACCAGGAGGGCGGAGCAGCTCGCCTGACTTCCGCCTCCCGGGGACTGGGACCGGCGGCGGCCTGCGCGTGCGCTGTGCGCTCCCCCGCCCCCAGCCGGCTACATTCCCCGGCGGACTCCAATTGGCGGTAGAGGAAAGGAAGCTGAAGGAAGCCGGGAACCCGGAAGTACTTCTCAGCAGAGGCCTGGGCGACTCTTTTGAATGGAATCGGGCTGATTCATCGCCGGTTCTCCGATCCAGGTCCTTGTTGAGTGTGAGGCGCTGCCTTCGCCGCCGCGTTGCCACTAGGCCAGGTAGGATGCAGACCGCGACCTCTCTTCAGGCGGCCTCAGCCGAGCCCGAGGCGGGCCTGGGACGTCCGGGAGTCTGCCTTGCTAGGCCGTCGCAAGCCTTGGGCTTTCCTGAGTCACGTTGCCCAGCCAGGTTGCTGGTGGAGTCTGGGCCTGATGGGGAGCGCGGGCCCCTTGGTCCTCTCTTCCCTCAACTCCGGGTCTCTGGCAGAGTTAGGTCTGGATGTCATCTCCTTGCAAATGTTTCTGCTTCCCCCTAGTTTGGGAACCTTTAACTCAATCAACTGGTAGAACCCTGTTTATGGTCTACTTGTGTTCGTCCTTGGTTCCTCCTGTGTTGTAAAACTTCCAGTGTAGGGAAGAAAAGGAGAGAGGATGGACCGAATTTCAGCAGAGTGCATGTTCGTTTAATCGTTTGTCCTGTTAGCTTTAAAACCTTCAGAGATGCATTACTTTTAATCCTGAATGTTTTCAGAATAAAGTTTGGTTATTCCTGCTATGCCATTACTTACTGTATTGCTGTACACGAGTACTGGTCTGTGAATTGTTTATATTTCCATTTTTGAGCAAAGTAGAAATCAACTACCGCTTCTGTGAGTTATTGGAACTCAGTTTTCCTGTGAGTCGAGCTCAGTGTATGTCAAAGAATGATGCCAGCATTTCAAAAGATTCTTAAGAAATTTTGTGATTGCTTGTTTACTTATTAATTTGGAGATAGGCTGTTAATGAGCGCCTCTGCTTGGTCTAAAACTATGTACACCAGGCCGGCCTTAAACTTCTACAGTCCTGCCTTAGTTTTCCAAGTGTTGCAGTTAAAGGCTTGTAATCCATCCCACTTTAGCACAGAGTAGAAAAAAAAGTTAAAATGACAACCAAGTTCTACTTCGTTGCTGTGGTGGTTTGTAATTGGCCGACATAGCCCATGGCACTATTAGGAGGTGTGGCTTTGCTGGAGGAAGTGTGTCACTTTTAGGGGTGGGCTTTGAGTTGTCACATGCTCAGGTGTGGCACAGTCTCCTGCTGTGTGTGGATCAAGCTGTAGAACTCTCCAGCACAATGTCTGCCCACATACCACCATGCTTCCCACCATGATGATAATAAACCTGTAAGCCAGCCCCAATTAAATGTTCTATAAGGGTTACTGTGGTCATAATGTCTCTTCATAGCAATAGAAACTCTAAGACAGTGGTGAACACTTCTAATCTCAGAACTCAGGAGGCAGAGACAGGCTGATCTCTGAGTTGAAGACCAGTCTGGTCCACAAAATGAGTTTCAGGCCAGTCAGGGCTATACGGTGAGATCCTGTCTCACAACAACAACAAAAACCCAAACACCAAAAAAGATTTATATAAAAGGCCTTAAAAATTAGCAAAGAAATACAGTTCTCATGTGAACACTCCCAGTACTAGAGAGGAAAAGGTAGCGGGGAATCTCTGATGGTTTGAGGCTGGCCTGGTCGTATAACCAATTATACAATTATAGGTCAGGCAAGGACAGATGTTCTCTAACCTTGTTCTCTAGCTTCGATTAAAAGTAGCTGTGGGTTGTTTTTTTTTTTTTTTTTTTTCTGGTGGTGGTTCTGCTTTTCTGTTTTTTTTTTGTTTGTTTGTTTGTTTTTGAGATGGCTACTCTCTGCACAACCCAGGCTAACCCCTAACTGATGCGATTTTCCTGCCTTAGCCTCCATAGTGATGGCTTTAGAGGTATATGCATCAGTACGCAGCCTAAGAGTTGGTTGTTCTGCTGCAAACATAGTGTAAGGAAGGCAACAAGACAAGCTCTTATGTTGAAGTTGGAAACGGGACAGATTGTCAATGAAGATAGTTAATATAATGGGGCCGTCTTACCATGTTACCTCAAATAGTTCGTTTTTAATGCTTAAGTTTTATTGCTTAGGGCCTAGAGAGATAGCTCAGTGGCTAAGATTGTGTACTGCTCTTGCAGAGCACCCAGGTTCTGTTCCCAGTACCCATATCCACTGGCTCACAGTGGATTGTGACACTAGTTCTGCAGATGTCCTTGGGTACCTGCACTGATGTGTTGATACTCTCCCACACACAAGTAAAATAATACAAATAAATCACATGACTTAAAGTGCATAGTAGACGTAGAGATAATTAGGGTATACAGTGGCTCATTAACTATAGCTAAGGTGTTTTGGAGAAGTGCTAAAAATTGTCTTGAATTTGTCTAAAACAAAGTTAGATCTTGTCAAAAGAACAACATTTTGAAGTTATGATCTTTTATTTTAGTCTCATCTATTGGATTTAAGACGTCCATCCTACCTGCACCCCCTAAGATCTTTGATAATTAAAGCATTGCTATTCTAGTTAAAAAGCTGGATTTTACTTCAAGGACGTGCTATACGTGCTATATAAACCCTATACATAGTCCCTAGACTCAGAATCATTTGTTTGAAAATCAGTAACAGGAAGCAGTTGTGCCTTTTGGGTTTTCAGTGTTACAGCAGTGTTTTTGTGATGATTCAGGGGCTACCTGTGAAAGCTTTACCTGAGTATGCACACCAGGTCTGCGTGGGATGAGTTTAGTGTAGTGTCACTGCTCTTACTGGAGAATCTAGACTTTGCTTTGTGATAGTTTGTTATCCTCAGCTGCCAAAAAAAAAAAAAAGCATTAGGTTGAATGATCTTTATCAATTTTAAGAGAGCTTACCATAGTCATGGTTATATGCAATAAATGCACAGTGGCAGCATTTATTGAGTGCCTAGGATATTCCGTTCAGGTACTATTAGACATTTTGGATGTATTGTGACAACAGACTTAGGGTTGTGTATTTTGTAGATGAACTTTAGCATCTAGCTCCAGAACAAAATACATTTTTCTGCATAGTGGGTAGATGGTGAAGTCTGGAGTCAAATCTAAGTTGATTCTAGAGGCATTTTTCTTTTATATTACTGTCTTTCTGTATGGTAGTACTCAGCAAATATTTTGCTTAGATGTTGTAATTAGTGACAGTGTGGTAGATAGCTATATTTCTTCTAAGAATAAATCCTCAGTCTTCTACATGGAGGTTGGAGTGGAATCTTGTTTTTTTAATTTTTAAAATTCTACTCCACTGATTGGTGTTTGTGGGGGAGGGAGGGAGACAGACAATACAATGGGTTGGGGGAGGGGAGAAGAGATAGTCTGACAGCCTCCAGAAGTCAGTTCAGCACTTCAACCATTTGGGCTCTGGGGCTCAAACTAAGACATCAAGCAGGGCAGCAAGCCCTTCACTTACTAAGCCATCTTGTTGTTGGTTCCCAATCTTGCTTTTAGAGTGTTGTAATTCTGGTACTCCCGAGGCTGAGGTGGTAGGATTGCTGCAAGCCTGAGGCCAGCTGGTCTATAGGAAGGCCCTGGTTGGTGACAGCCTGTCTCAAAAAAAAAACAAAAGGTGGGGAAAAAAAATCCTACTTAAAGAATTACATTTAGTATTAACTCTAGTTCTGATTGTACTGAAAAAGTAGGGAAGAAATTCCTATTTTCCACAAATCAGAGAGTAGAGAAATTGAATGTAGAAATATAGTGAGACCCCAAATATGGAGTGGTTCTAAAGGAATTACTGTTAGTTTGAGAGTATTCATATTTTCATAGAGGAATGGGGAGTAAACCAGTAAGGTGGGAGACACAATGTAAAGCCTGAGTGACTAAATGCTTCATGATTTTAAATGAAGTTTAGGCTTTTTTGATATGATAGCATCTCTAGGAAAAGTTTGAAAAGTTGAAAAAATCTAAACTAATTTAACTTTGAAGGCTCTGCTTTTTAGGTAGCCATTGTTCCACGTAGTGCCTATAAATATTTGAGAACCGATTTAAAGCTAACATGAACATGATCTAAAAATAATTACATTTTAGTCAGATACTACCCTGAGAGATTAAAGTCATCAACCTTCAAGCAGATACTTGTTTTATACTTTTTGCTAATAAGGGTTCTGAATATTTCATGAATGTGGTGTTTATACTGAGTATGTAAAAATGTGGTAAGAAATGTGTTAAGAAAAGTTATATCGGGGCAGAGAGAGAGAGGGGGCTTAGTGCTTAACAGCACTTATTCTTGCAGAGGACTCCGGTTCAGTTCCCAGCACCCACATGGCCACTCACAAACTTTTGCACCCCTGTTCCAGAGGATCTGGTACCCTTTTCTGGACCTCAAGCGGCACCAGGCATTCATGCTGTGCACATATGTGCATGCAGGCAAAGTACTCACACAGATCAAAATAAGATAGATTAAAGAAAATATCCAAGTGAATCTATTATGAGTGAGCTCTTAAATCTTCAGGGTTTTGACAGGTGGAAACTTAGTTTAGGTCTAGAAACCTTTTACATTGCTTCTGTTTCTGAGAATTGAAGGTGTTCTCTTTTAGCCTGATGGTTATGGCTCATGACTTTGGAGGCAGAGGCAGGCAGATCTTTGTGAGTTTGAGGGTTAGCCTTGTCTACAAAGTGAGATCCAAGACAGCCAGGGCTACATGGAGAAACCCCATCCACAAAACAACAACAACAACAACAACAACAAAACCCTCACTTCTTTTGTTATTGTATACAGTTTAACTTGTGAACCTTTTTGCTGAATTCTGAAAATGTATGTCCCTGTCTCCAATATGATAGATTTATTGCTGTGAATATACCTGTGTGTTCTGTGGCCCTCTAAGTGGCTTCAGATTGAGAAAGAAGGGTGGCTATTCTAGGACGGTGAGTGCTCATTATAGAAGTAGCATTCATTGTTTGCTTGTTTTATGCCTATGATTGTGTTAAATGTTTTTCTATGTGCATTGATTTCTTTATTCTAAACAGCTGTATGAAACAGATGTTCTCTTTATTCTCTTTTTGTGAATGAGAAAATTGAGGAGAGGTAATTGACTGAAGAATGAGTGTTAGAGCCAGTGCTGCCTTCCTGGCTCTTCCTGCAGCGTGAGAGCATTGACCCCCATATGCTAAGGAAAGTAGTTGTTATTATTTTCTCATCCCAGTGGGCTGTTTTTGTTTCTTGCATCTCTAGATCATCTTATTAATAACTTAACGATATGAAATAAAGATTGTGAAAATTATGTTTGAGACGTTACTGAGTTGTACATGTATATATAAGTGCTTATTCTGTATTTTTCTCATTTTGAAAGTATAGGTAACTTTTGAGTGTAGCTAATTGCTCACTATTTTCCATGCAAGAACCTGGAATATATGTCTCTTGTGAAGATGAATTTTGTATTTCAAATACCTCAATAGGAACTGGAGGTCTAGTTCAGTAATAGAATGCTTGCCTAGCATGGAAAGAGTTCTAGGTTCAATGGGTTCAATCCTCAGGCTGCCAAAAAATCTGGGTACACTTGTAGTAGGCCCTCTTTTTCTGTTTTGTTGTGGCGTGTGTGTGTGTGTGTGTATGTGTGTATGTGTGTATGGTGTGGTATAAAATAGACCTGGTAAAATGTATCATTTTAACTTTTTGGTATGTAGTTCTGCAGTGTTTATTTAGTGTAGTTCTGCAGTGTTTATTTAGTATAGTTACTTTGTTGAATCACCGTAGTATTACCAACCATTTCCAGAGCTTTTCATCTTCCCATTTGTAATACTTTTAAAAAGATTGATTTTGTTGAATGGAGGAGAACCATCATATTTGCTTTGATTGTAAAAATTATATTTTAGATTTATAAATACCAATTAGAATTGACAAGTGGGATTACGTGAAATCAAAAAGCTTCTGTACAGTAAAAAACAAACAAGCAAAAAAAAAAAAAGACTTAACAGAGTGAACAGATAGCCTGCAGAATAAGAGAAAATCCTTGCCAGCTGTACTTCAGACAGAGGGGTTAATATCTAGAATATATAAAGAACCACAAAAATTAAACACCAGAAAAATCAAAACCACACCACACTCTCACACAAATGGTTTACTCAGCATATAAATAGAAATAAATGTTTGTTAAGAAAAAAGCTGCCAGTCAACAAATGGGCTAATGAGCTGAACAGAGTGTTTCTTAAATGAAGAAACATAAATGGTCAATAGCTATTTTTAACAGTTTCCACCACTTTAGCCACCAGAGAAACAACAAAGTAAAGCTACTCTAAAATTCCATCTCATCCCAGGCTGAATGGCTAGCATAATGAATACACACACTGACGAGAGTGTTGAGGAAGAGAAACATAGACACTGTGCACTATTGGTGGAAGTCAAAACTGGTGCAGCAATTATGGAACTCATATGAGGGTTTTTGTTTGTTTGTTTATTTGTTTGTTTTGAAGCAAACTAATTAACACAAGAAGACCCAGCTCTGCCATTCCTGGGTAGGTATACAGTCAAAGAATCCAGTAGCCTACCGTGGGATACTTGCATATCTATGTCTATTGCTGCTGCGCTAACAACTATAAGGAAATGGAGCTAATTTTTCTGCCCACCAATAAATGAATAAATGTACAATGGAAATGTGGCCCATGCAATGTGATTTTATTAAATTGTAAAGAAAAACAAAATTGTGAAATTTGCAAGAAAATGGATGAAACTGGAAAATAGTACATTAAGTGAGGTCACCCAGGCTCATCAAGACAAATATCACATGTTCTTTCTTACATGCTGATCCTGTCTTCTAATTTTTATAACTATGTATTTGTGTGAGATTGAGTATGGGTAGAGATCAGGAAAGTTTACAGTGGCTATTAAAGGGAGAAACAGCTTTAAAAAAGGAGAAACAGGTAGGTAACAACAAGTATGACATGGAAGTGGAAGGAAATACTGGGAGTGGAATGGTGTAAGGTGGGGAGGGGACATGGAGATTTGGAAAAGGAGTTGGGGAAGGGGTACCTTGAGGTTCAGTTGTCTACATTTTATCTAATAGGTTATTGTATGTTTCACTTAAGTGGAATCACATGACATCTCTGTTGCTGTAATAAAAGCACACTGACAAAAGCAACTTATGGGAGAAATGAATCACTGTTATCTTACAAATCCAGTCATCATTTTGGAGAAGTCAGTGTAGGAATTTGAAGCAAGTAGTCTCTTTACATAGACAGTAATAGAGTAAGGAGTGAGTGTATACCTAGTACTCAGCTAGTTTTCTCTATTCTTACACAGTCTACAGTCCCAAACCAGGTAATGGTATCACCCAGTTTCTGACTGTCTTTCCATTTAAATAAAGGCAGTCAGGACAGTCAAGACAGTCAGTCCCCTTCAGGCCAACCTGATCTGGATAATCTCTTCTTGAGACTCTTCTCAACTCTAGTGATTCTAGGTTGTGCCAACTTGAAAGTTAAAACTATTACATATGTCACCTTTAGGCCTGTCTTCCTACTACTTCATCCCTTCCTCTCTTCTTCTTTCCCTCCCTTTCTTCTTTTCTTCCTTTCTTCTTGTGCTATGTATTGAACTCAGATCTTTTTATACATCTATGCAAGCACTCAGTGTCTGGCCTACGTTTCCAGCCTTTACATAATGTTTTCAAGTTTGGCCAAATTGTAACATACTTGTGTCATAACTTTGTTCCTTTTTGTAGCCACATAATATTCAATGAATTCTATTGTATGTCTATATGATAGAAGTTGTTTATTCACCATGTGATGGGCATTTGGACTTTTTCGGTATTTTGACTATTGTGAATCCCTGTGCTATCTATACACATGCATGTATGTGTCTTGTTTTAAAGACCTATCTTAAATACATTGTAGCGTATTTCAAGGAATAGAATTGGCGGACCATATCGTAATTTTGTGTTTAAATTTTTGAACAACTGACAAATTGTTTCCAGAACTCCTTGGTTCATAAGTTTGAAAACGTAAGGATATTGTTGTCTCAAGATGCATAGTCTAAAATTATCTTTATAGAAATGTTTCCCACTTGAGAGTGATTTTGCCCTTTCAAGAGACCTTTAGCAATGTTTGGAGACATTTTTTATTGTCACAAGTTAATTATTTCTGTTAACATACAATGTATAGAGGTCAAAGATATTGCTAACCACTGTTACACAGTGGACAGACCCTACATGGTTCTGATTGTCAGTAGTACCAGACAATATTCTGATCCATGGCCTGAAATTTACTCTTATTATCAGAGGGGAAATTTCACTTGTGAGCTGCAATAAAATGAAACTTTTTTCCTTCAGTGTTTATCCTTTTGCGATTATGGGTGGAAAAATCTAAAGTTCTAAATTCTGAAGTGTATTCAGAGAGGAAAGGAGAAAAGTAGAGGGAGTAATAGTGTCTTATTGTGGTTTTTGACAGAATTTTACTGTGCTAGACTGGCTTCAAACTCAGGGTGTCTAGCATCTCTTCGAAAGATAAATCAATGCTTTGGGCAACACAGTAGTAATTAAGGGGTAATAGTGTTGCTATAACTATCCTTCCTTACATTTTACAACTCTGAGTACCTTACATCATGTTCTTATTATTCTCATTATAGTTGTGAATAAATGATGAACTAATTGCAAGGATCATAGTGGTCAGGTTTTCAAGATAAAAGAAAAATAAATACTAGTAGGGTCCTATATGTACAAGTATAGAAATTTGTATTGAGCCTATGCTGTTATATAAAGTGATTTTTTTTTTACTCGTTTTAAAAATATAAGTAAATATTATTTTTAAAGAGACCTTAAGGAATACTGAAAGCTATAAAATGTCAGTCTTCAAAGTCAGTAGAAAAAATACAATTCATAAACACAGTGTAACCGAGTAATCTTGTTGCATAATATCTGCTTAGGTGGTAAATAAATCTATGCTCTCAAGAGATAATTTTTAAAACTCAGTTTTATAGCATAATGTAAAAATGTTTGCCTAGCATGGGTGACTCCCTGAGTCCAGTCTCCTGCACTGGGGGAATGGTGGCCTCTATTTCATTTGCAGAATTTTGCTTGTTTTTGGGGGGTTAATAATAATGTTCTCAATTCTCAAAATAATTAAGTACCTTTCTTTTTTAGGAGAGAGGGAAAAAAACTACTTGTGAAATATTGTATGTGCCAGAATTAGCAAGAATTGGAGTTAATAAGACATTTGTCAAATTCAACAAACTGAAGCTTAACACTGTAAGAATTACAGTTACTGAACAGGTGAGGTTTAAGAATGTATTTTATCTTTAACTGTTGTTTTAGGATATGATAGATACTATGTAGATGTATTATTTTTTTTAACAGGCATCAAATTACGAATATGTGTGATAACCAGATTTTAGAAAGTTGGGTGATTTAGAATATTTATCAATATATTTCATTTCCAAATGTTAGTATTTTTATAAAATGTGTTCATCTTAAGTGTTTTAATTTGTTAAATATCTTTTCCTGTTTGCTCAGACATCTAATTTTGTGAAAAACACAAATTTGACCTGCCAGATTTTCTTTCCCTCTGCTCCCCACATCGCTCATGTATATTCACAGCATCTGGAGTCTGAGTACTGTCATCAGAAACAGCACAGGGAAGTAGACACACTAACACAGCTGGGAGCTGACTTTGGCCTAGAATGAACGTATGGATATGTACATATATGTATATGTATTCTGAAGTGTATGTTGCCACCTTCACTGGTTCTTTAATTTTGTGAACTTGAAATGGTCCAAAAGAATTTTTCTTCTTTAGAAATATATTTTAGAAAATAATCTTTAATATTTTAGAATACACAGCGTTGCCTAAAAGGGGTTTTATTGAATGACTGAGATGAGGAACTTGATGGATATGTTATTTGTAATTATAATTAGGCAGATAAGTATGGTTGTAAGATTAGATTTTGTCTGCAATACCAAATTTTCTTGCCTTTTCATTTGTACAGATGAATTCATCTGTTGTGAATCTCATAAACATGTTGTGTGAAAGAAAAAGTCAGACTAAAAGAAAAAAATCTATGATTCTGTTTTTACTCAGTTTGAAAGCAGCAGGACTATTTTGTACTGTTAGAAGTCAGAATCCCACCTGTCTGCAGTGGTAGAGCCTGGAGGGGGCCTTGAGAGGTATTTCATGTGGCTTCTTGGTACAGGTGTTGGTTACATCAGCTAGTGTGCTGTTCATGGCCGTCATTTGTGTGCCTTTCTGTATGAAGACTTGAATAAAGTTTGTAGTGTTTGTTACAATTGTCAAAGTTGTTACCAATTGATTCAGCAAACATAGTTGGACAGAATTGTAATAATTTAAGTATGTTACTGAGGTTTCGTTTGCAGCCTTTCTAATTGAGAAAGCATGAACAAAAATTCCTAATCTCTCTTTTTTTGTTTTTGTTTTGTTTTGTTTTGGTTTTGGTTTTTTGAGACCAGGGTTTCTCTGTATAGTTTTGGCTGACCTGGAACTCTCTCTGTAGACCAGGTTGGCCTCGAACTCAGAAATCCGCCTATCTCTGCCTCCCAAATGCTGGGATTAAAGGCCTGCACCACCACCGCCCAACAAAAAAAAAAAAAAAAAAAAAAAAAAAAACAAATATTAACTTTTAAACTATTACTTAAGATTATAATTTGTGATGATCTAAATTATACACTTAGGAAGAACACAAATTTTAAGGCTCAGTAATAGTTTTAAAGTTAAAAAATGCTTTGTTTTCATTTTTACATGCTTAGTTACACTGCTATTCATTTGAATAGTTTGATTACTCAGTCTGTATCTGAAGCCATGTAAGTACCACTGCCGTTTCTTTACTTTATTTCCTTTGTGAGCTTCTCCTGCTTAAGAGTATCTTCTTTAGATATTCCAGATGCTGAAGATAAACTGATATCTCAAAGTTGTAATAATTAACTCTGAACTTGTGTTTGAGAATAGCAGCTGTGAAGGGATGTGTATCTCTACAAAATCTGATATAAGTGTATCTGTGTGGGCTCTAGAACACTATCTTAATGCATTTTATGTTTATAGTATTTTCTTTTAATATAATGAGTTCATTTTTAAAAAGCCTTTGATGCTAATTCAGAGATCCGTAATCTACTTACAATGTCTTTCACATGTAGTTTTGATGATAACTGACAAGCTGTAAGTTAATTAGCACAGCACTTACTAATGAGGATGTTAAAATTTAATTTAAAAGTGTAGATTTTTATTTGTATACTTAGAACAAATTGAAGGAAATTCAATCATACATATGATAAGCATTCTAGGCACTTTCCCCCATCCAGGTGTTTTATTAGATAACAATAAGAAAATATAATTAACTTAAGGATAGCAAAGTTTTGAAAGTATGCTAAGATTGCTTGTCTTTAAAACTGGGGATAACCCAAAACCAAAGCAGTAAAATAAGGTCTGTTAATTAGCATGAAAGACAGCTTCTTGAATTAATATGTGGTGTTAATTAACAGGAAGTCTGATGTTGTGTTGTAATTACCACCAATATTTTTGACATACTGAGTGACTGAAGGTGAATTATATAGATTGCAATTGAGTAAACACTTTTGTGCTTAGGAACGTTTTCCTTTGTTTCTGTTTTCTAGAGATATGGACAGACTTCTTAGACTTGGAGGAGGTATGCCTGGACTGGGCCAGGTCAGTATGCTTCTTATGTGTAAGCAACAGTCTTTATGTAGTTATCTTAAGAGAAAGAACCAACATATTACCTCATGATAAGAGGCATACCATATTGGTGGGTGCTCAATTGCAACATGAAGTAACATTGGAAAGATTTTTATTCTTTTCTCCTGGGATTAAGAATTCTTAGATGTTTAGTTGTTTGGTTTAAAATGTTGAGATATGTAAGCTTATAAAGTTACCTTTTCAAACAAAACAAAACAATCAAAAAAAGAAAAGAGAGAACTTAAAATGTGATATTCTTGAGTTTATAATATAAACTTCTTGTATTATACATAAAAAATATAACATGGCATACTTTTTTAGTAGATCCTGAAAATCAATCTGTATTCAGTCTTAACTCTATATATTTCTGCTTGTAATTATTTGTACATGGATTGATTGATAATAGCTATTTTTTCCTTTTAAGCTTGATATTTTTATGGTTTCTTTTATACTGTTGATTAGAATTCAATGATTTCTCAATTGTTTTGCTATTACTTATTTTGTTCATTACTACTGGGTATCTGCTTGCGCTCAGCTAAGGAATCTCCTTGTTGTGTTGAGGATCAAAGCCCAGGCCTCACACATGCTAAGAAAGGGCTCTACCACTGCTCCCCATGCCCACTGCCCTGCCTCTTAAGTTTTAGTTATATTTCTGCTTATCCGTTTCCTTAATTAATGGAAGGGGTTATTAGGCACCATTTTCTCCCTGCAACTTTAGTCTCTTAGTTACCAGCTTTCCCTCATTTCTATATTTCCGTAAGGATTTTGTCTTCCTTCATTCAAACTAAGATGTATTTAGAGGAAGAAATACAGTTTTGAGACAATGTTTTGCATGTTTGTGTGTTTTAAAAGCACACCTACAAGAATATTGATTAGGCCTGTCATGGTTTGTCACTGAGAATTCCTTTTAGAAAGGTGCCATCTTTTTTGTGATTCTCTGTTGTATGCGGCGGCAGACTTACTTTTCATTTTGTTGAACATTTCTCGTGCTTATTGTTATCTAGTTTCATCATGGTACTTCATTTTCTTTAATGATGTAATTCATTCTCTGTCATGGAGATACTACAAATTTATGTGTAAATTATTAAGTCATCGTCTTAGCAAAGTTCTTAACTGAAGTTGAATCATACCTGAATACCAAATTAACTTTCCTTAATTATTAGATATGTTATTTATTCATCTTGTAAATCTGTTCTGAATAACTGCTGTACATGAAATAATGGCCACAGACTGAGACACATTGTTTCACTGTGCCCTCTGCACCCCTTTGGAGAATGTGGGAAACTCAATGTTTGTCCAGTAATTTCTCCTGTTTCTGATTTATTAGCTAGCCTCAGGGTCCTCAGTTTGTGTATTTGTTAGAACTTTAATATGTGTTACATAAGAACCTACTATTTCATGTTATTTTCTCTCTGCAGTTAGATGGCAAGCTCTCAGAAGAATAATGCATAGAGTTCTTATTTTTGTGGTATCTTTTAAAAAATATTAGATGATCAGTTCTTTTGTTTCTTTTTTAAATTTTACTGTGCAAGTCATGTATTCCTAGCACTAGCTAAGAAACTCCATATGCTTCAGTAGGCCCTACATGTCAAGAGTCTTTATTCAGATCTCATTACCTGGGCTGCTTGATTCTGCCATTGACCAAAACTGAGCCCACTCTTCAGCCTTTTTTTCTTCTTCACAACAAATGGGTCAATCCAGCACCCCCATATTTAAGTCATATAGTTGATCTTGTTTGGTCTTTAAGTGACTAGCTGATGTCATCTAAGAGTCATTAAAGAGCTACTCATCATCATAGCAAACACTGTCTTAGGGAAGTCCAAAGACTTTTGAGGCTTTGTACTGAGAACTCAGAGCAAATTATATAACCAGGATTTGTTTTCATACTTCTTAGTCTGATTATTTGTTTTGTATGGAAGTAATTCAGTATTTCATTTGGATGTTGTTGTATTCTTATTTAATGCTAGTTGGTGTTTTTTTTTTTTTTTTTTTGTGGTATTGGTGATTGATCTCAGGGCCTCTGGTGTGACAGATGTACTACCACTAAGTTATAACACCAGTCATGGTATTGATGGTTTTCTTCTTCCCTGCCAAGAAAAATGATTCAGTATTAGGCTTCTGGACAGAGGACATGAGTTTTGTTCTGTGCTGTTATTGTTGAGTATATTTTTCTTTTTCTTTTCTTTTTTTGTTTGTTGTTTGTTTGCTTGTTTGTTTGAAAGACAGAGTTTCTCTAACAGCTCTGGCTGTCCTGGAACTCTTTGTAGGCCAGACTGGCCTTGAACTCAGAGATCTGCCTGCATCTGCCCACCCACTCCCCCACCCCTGAGTGCTGGGATTAAAGGCATGCACCACTAACTAAGCCTGACTGTTTTAAATGGAAGAGTTCACAGAAATAATGTAGGAATTTCAGTCGCAAATACTGGTGTTTCATTGTACTTAAAATTCTTGGCCTTGATTATTCTCTTTTACTATTGTGTTTGACAAGAAGAATAATTAGTTTCCGAGCATGCTAGTCGGTTGACTTTGTATGGATACTATTACTTTTGTATAGATACTTGTCTGGATTCTTTTTCTTTCCCAAGGCCAATCCTTACATATTATCAGAGGATCCCACCTCTTGTAAGGTTGTCTATGTGTATATTGCACTTTTGTAATGTATGTATTATATGCATGTGTATGGGTGTGCACTTGAGGTACAATGACTATCTTCTGTTGCTCTATTCTCTCTCATATATATTTCTTTTGACAGTTGTATATATGTATTCTAGTTACTCTCATTCCCTCACATTCATGTCTTTATGGTTTGTTTGTGAACAACTGAGTTTAACCAGGTGCCATCTGTGTGATCATAGGATCAAACTATATGGTTGGAGCCTGATGGTTCACCTGTAGGAAGAGAAGTGAAGACAATGACTGGTAAATCCTGCCATTGCATTCGCTAGCATCCAGTAATTATATGACTCCCTCTCTGATCCATGCTTGATTTGACAAGAATGTCAGGCTCATGCAGGCCCAGTATAGGCAGCTATAACTGCTGCGATGTCATGATTACAGTGGTTGTGTTGTGCTCAGAATATAGCATTCTGTAACCCGTCTCTGTCTTCCAGCTCATAGATTCTTTCTGTCCCCTCTTTGCCTATGTTTTCTGAGCCTTAAATGGGCTGGAATAGATATCCTGCCATAAGCAACTATTTGTTGTTGTGTTCACTATAGTTCATTGTAAAGGAAGCTTACCTTGGGTAGCAGTTTTAGAATTCTGTGGTATGGGTTGGAGGTCTGGTAGAGATTTGAAGATTTATTTTTATTTTTATTTTGTGTGGTTGAGTGGTTTGCCTGAAGGAATATCTGTGGACCATGGGTGTGTAGTACCTTTGGAGGCCAGAAGAGGTTATCTGCTGTGCAGGCGCTGGAAACCAAACCAATCTTCTCTGCAAGGAAATCAATTGCTGACTCCCCCTGCCCATCCCCCAGTTTAAGAAGGATTCTCTCACTGAGCCTGGTAGATCATCAGTTGACTCTTAGGCTAGCTGGCAAATAAGCCCTGGCTTCCCAGTGGTACGGTTACGGGCGTGTGCTCCTACCTCTGGTTTATACATATGTGTTGGAGAACTGAACTCAAAAGTCCTTATTGCTTGTGCAATAAGCCCCTTACCTACTGAGCCATTTTCTCAGTCTGTATTTAAAAAACTAAGCCCAGGGCAGCATGCCATTGAGTTTCCTCTATTTGTTTCTAGATTTTCTGAAATGATAACTCAGGCTCCTACTTTCTATTTCATTAACTCCATTCACTCTCATAACACTGTATTCTAAATACTATACAATTACTGAGCTGAATTGCTCAAGTTACTGAGTCTTTTGGCTAGCCCACAGTCCCCTCCCCAAATGAAGCAAGGTTCTCACAAGTACTAGACAAGTATTCTACTCCCTTTTTTTTTAATTGAAAAATATTTTTTCATGCAGTATATTTTGATTATTTTCCCCCTCTTCCAATTCCTCCCAGATTCTCCCTAGCTCCCTACCCACCTAACTTTATATTCTTTTTTTTAAGAATAAAAAACAGAATCACACACAGAAAGCTCAAAACCAAAAGTTAAAACAAACAAGCAAAGGGAAAAAAAAACACCAAAAGGAAAAAAACAGCAAAATGAAACAAAAAGTTCATAATAATGCTATTGAGGTTTTTGTCGTTGATGGCTACTCCTGGATGTAGGGCATACCCTGAAGTGTGTTTGATATACCCAGTGACAGTCTGTTGGACAAACTGGTTTTCCTTTTGCCAGTAGGTATCAACTGCAGATGATTTCTTGGGACCCAGAGTTTATATCCCCCTCTTAGAGCTAGGACCTCGTTTGGCTTGACCCTTTGTAGGTTTTGTGGGTGCTGGCACAGTCTCTGTGAGTTCATATGTGCATCAGTCCTGTTGTGTCTGTAAGACACTTAGAATCCATCACCTCTGGCTCTTAACAGTTTTTCTGACTCCTCTTCCTCATAGCTTCCTGGTCCTTGAGGGAAGGGCTTTGATGAAGATATCCTATTTAGGACAGTGTGCTCCGAAGTTCCTCACTCCTTGTGTACATTGACGAGTTGTGGGGTTTTGTGTTAATTCCCATCTACTACAAGAAGCTTCTCTGATGTGGGTTGGGTAGTGCTTTGATCTATGGGTGTAGCAGTATGTCATGAGGAGTCATTTTATTGCTATGCTACTCTAGAAGAATAGTAGTATTAGGTTTTCCCCTGGACTCATGACCTGTCTAATCTCAGGTTCTTGACCAATTGAGCCAGTGGTAGGTGAGTTCTGTCTTATGAAGTAGTCCTTAAGTCCGAGCAGTAAGTGGTTGGTTAGTCCTGTAACATTTGTGCCACTGTTGCACTAGTATATTTTGCAGGAAGCTCATTGTTGTGGACTGCAGGGTTAGTACCTAAGTGATATTGATAATTACTCTTCTCACCCAGTAGCATGCAGAATACCTTCTAGTGTCATCATTGCTAGCCAATGGGGATGAAATTTCTAGTTAGAGACCAAGTTCTCTGACTTTGATGTGAATCATAAATAAATGTTGTCTTTAACAGTAGGACTTTACCTTCAGATTATGGAGAGCCACCAATAGCCTTGGCAGTAGCCTGTAATGTTTGGTAGTTTCCATGGCCCCTTTGGTCAGTGAGTCAAGATGTAACCCCTTCCTGGCATTGGCGGTTTTACTAGATTGCATAAGATATCTAGTTAGAACATTATCTCCCCGACTAGTTGGTGGCTCTATTTAGATTCCTCTCTCTCTCTCTCTCTCTCTCTCTCTCTCTCTCTCTCTCTCTCTCTCTCTCTTATGAAAACCTCAATAGGTTTTCATATGGTGTTTCAAGTGGCCTTTAGTGTTAGTTGTCCTTTTTCAGTATCACCTTTTCTCACTATGTTCCCCTCCTTGTTTAATCTATTCTAGTTTCCCTGTTGTCTTACCATAACAATATATTATTCTATATCCCTTTGAGAAATGCTGCCCTACCCTAATCCGCTTACTCTATACCTAATTTCTCTGGTTTTTAGATTGTAATACAAATATTGAAAGCTAAGAAATGTTTTTTTATAGAGAAAACCTGTAATAACTTGTCCTTTTAGGTCTGGGCTACTCCTCTCTGGATGATTGTTTCTAGCTCCATCCAATTACCTGCAAATTGTATAAATGGTGATATTTTCATTATCTATTCATCAGTTGTTGAACACCTATGCTCTTTCCAGTTTCTGCCTATTATGAATAGAGCAGCAGTAAACATGGATGAGCAGGTGTCTCTGTGGTAGGATGTAGAGTCCTCTGGGGATATGTCCAAGAGTGGTATAGCTGGATCTTGAGGTAGATTGATTCCCTCCTTCCTGAGGAACTACCACACTGACTTTTATAGTAGCTGCACAAGTTTACACACCTATCAGCAATGGGTAAGTGCTGTCATTTATTTTATTGGTCATGGCCATTCTGACTGGGGTTAGATGAAATGTCAGAGTATTTTTAATTTGCATTTCCGTGATGTTCAGTTTTCTTTGTTTATTCCAGATGCTAACTAATCCGTTTTCAGATATATAGTTGATAAGGATCTTTCCATTCTGTAGGCTGCCACTTTGCCTGAGTAATGGTGTTTTTTGCTGTAAAGAAGCTTTTCAGCTTCATGAGGTCACGAATATTTATTAATTGTTGTTCTTAGTGCCTGTGCTATTAGTTTCCTCTTTTCCTGTGGCAGTGAGTTCAAGACTGTTCCCCACTTCTCTTCTAAAAATAATCATTTTTAGGGCAACTGGTCTTATGTTGAGGTCCTTTGATCCATTTGGAGTTGAGTTTTGTGTAGGGTGATAGATACGAATCTATTTTCATTCTTTTACATGCAGCTGTCCAGTTTGACCAGCACCATTTGTTGAAGATGCTGACTGGAAATAGACTATGTATGTATGGGAATGTGACTTATAATATAGGTGGTATTACTGGTGAAGTATCAAGTCAGTAAATGCTGTTGAATTAAGTGGTTTCAGCATGAGAAGATGGAAATTAGATCCCATTCTTATATATGCACAAAGTATTTTTCAGGTGGTTGAACCATCTGCATAGGAAACCAAACTCTATAGTTCTAGACAGTATTCCTATTGGCTATTATCAGCTCAAACCAAAGTAGGCATTGTTAGGAATGGGGAATTGGAGCATTTGTACCTTTACAGAGATCACAAAATTGTGTAGTTGTTGTAGAAAGCAGTATGGTGGGTCTTCAGAACATTAAAGGTAGAGTTTCCATATGATACAGCAGTCCTGCTTCTTAGTATGGACCAAAGAATTGACAGCAAAATTACAGCATATTTGAATACCAGTGTTTAAAGCAATTTTTATATAACAGCCAAAAAGATTTAAACAACCCAAATGTCCTCCAGTAGTTGAATGGGTAAATGGGATGTGGTGTATATTTGCATCATGGATTCTTATTTATTCAGCTTGAAAGGAATGAACTTGTGACATATGCTGTGAAGATAGGTATACCTAGAACTGTCCTGGAAATTTGCCGTGTAGAGCAGGCACTACACTGCCTCTGCCTTCTGAGTGCTGGGATCAAAGGTGTGTGCCACCATGACTATTAAACCCATATTTTAAGAGAAACAAAGCCAGACATAACAAGTCATTTTGTTACGTCCTTACACCTTTAGGATAGGGCAACACAAAGTACAGAGTCACAAATTGTCTGCCTTGGGATAGTAGTAGCTCTAATTTTTCCATTTTTCTTTCCTCTCTCTCTCTCTCTCTCTCTCTCTCTCTCTCTCTCTCTCTCTCTCATATGTATTATCATTAGGCTCATATATTTGAATACTTGGTTCCTATTAGGTAGAACTGCTTGAGGAAGATTAGGACGTGTGGGCTTATTGGAAAAGATGTGTCCTTGAGGGTGGGCTTGAGGTTTCAAAAGCATGCCGCCCTCCCCCACCTCTTACTGGTTATCTTAACATGTAAGCTCTCAGTTACTGCTCAAGTGTCATGCCTGCCATGCTTCCTGTCATGATGGTCAGGGGCTCTAACCCTCTGGAGACATGAAGTCCAAATTAAATGTTTTCTTTTCTGAATTGCTTTGGTCATGGTGTTTTGTCACACCAATAGAAATGTAACTAATGTGATATCCATAGCAGTCTTAATTTTTTAAAAGAAGCCTTTGTATTGTATGGCAATGAAAATTTAAGGGAAAAATTTCCGATAAAGCCGTTCTCTCTTATAGAGGGAGTGATGGTATATGGAGTAGGAGGAGTTAGTTAAGGTAACTGAGTACTTAGAAGTCAACTCGCAAATATCTTTTAAATGAACACATTGTATAGAACCTAAAATAGCTAAAGTCACATTGGCATATCTAGTAAAGCTGAAAATTCCCAAAGCTATATGATTCAGCAAGTACAATTTTTTCACTTTAGAGATTCTTAAAACATGTATGTTAAAGAACACTAGAAATATTGACAAATTGACAAATGTCTATCTGGGGCAAATGTATGAGGCAATATTATGTAGGAGTGGAAATGAATTAGAATCTGTATATCAGTATACACAGTAGACCTTATAAACATAGTACAAGAAAAATTAAGGTTATTTAAAAACAGTAAATAGTACTTTTAAAGCAGACAGAGCTGAGTAAAGTACTACAGTTTCTTTGGAAACACTCAGCTTTACAGCATCCTGCATAGATAATAATGTTTGCTATATCTGTCCTATCAATTAAGTACTTAAAATGTGATAGAAGTAGCCCAAGAACTGAACTTTATGTTCACTTTAAGTTTTATATACCTTTCAAGACCATAGTATATTTAGTATGACTTAAGAACTGCATTAAAATGCATTATGTTTGTGGCTAATACTATTGTATAGTACAACTTAGATATTCTTCACAAGTCATGAGAGGTACAAGGTATTTCAGCTTTACATATAATGTTAAAAAATATACAGAGTTGGATGTGGTACTGTACACCTTCAATTTCAGCACTCCGAAAGCAGAGACAGACATTCCTGAGTTGGAGGCCAGCCTCAGTGACAAAGCCAGTTCCAGCACAGGATTGTCTTCAAAGAAACCAATACACACACACACACACACACACACACACACACACACACACACACACA
>NW_021604636.1:5610332-5626750 GCF_004785775.1 Grammomys surdaster | reverse complement strand
ACACACACACACACACACACACACACACACACACACACACACACACACCGTAAGGCAAAATAGATTTAACAACAAAAAATATTAAACCATCATCATCATCTTTTTTTGAGACAAGATCTTGTGGTTCTAGCTGGCCTGGTACTTGCTGAGTAGACCAGAGTGGCCTCAAACTCAGAGTTCTACCTGCCTCTGGCTCCCCCATGTAACTCCCGTGCCTGGTTAGAGTTCATGTTTTGAAGGAATGGAGGTAAGTAAGAATGAAAGTAGAGACAATCAGATCCTGCAGTGATGCCGTATAGTAATTATAGATAATTATAATAGTCTTAACCTTATTCTGCTAGCAAAAATTATGCTGTCACATAATGGCATGAGCCAGCATAGTTTAAGGTTAATGTTTGTAGCTGTTACATTTGAAATAAATGTTTTAATTTTGCTATCAACACTTGTGTGACATCATGTAATGAACAGACTTTTCAATAGTTTTTTTTTTAATGAGTTGTCTTTATATTGTTTCTATGTATAGTTTTTAACCCAGATAGGTGCCTGTATTTTTACCTTCTTTTGAAAACTTTTTCTTTTAAATCTGATATGATTCCTCCATATACTTATGAAGGGCTTTATCAGATTAGGAGGTACAGAAAAGATTTTATGGCTGTAGGCTAAAAAGAACCTCACTAAACATTGTTAAATTAACTTGGCCTTTTTCTTCCTAGTAGTAGAGAAAAATGGGGATATTTTAATAGCTTTTTTCTTTGCTACAAGTAATAGAGTTTACTATAGTTACAAAGCAAGAATACAGGATATGTTTGCTATTTTCAAAACTATAGTCCCGATAGTTTCTAATCATTCTGTTCACGTGCTTGACCTGATGTAGTATTAAGAGAAGAAAGGTCAGGTCAAAAGTAAACTATTGAGAACATTGTCTTTCTAGTCATCGTAGTGAAATTCAGAATAGATAAACTATGAAAATGTGGTATTCTTGAAGATTCTCAAAAATAAATAGAAACAATTCCTGTTGGCATTGTAGTTAATCTGTGCTATTTTGTGACGGGCTTTGAAGAGAAACTTGTGGGTACTAAATTTCAGTTTTGATATGGAATTATAACAGTTGATTTGTTTGAGTTCTTTGGAACAAAGAGAGATGGTCATATATTTTATTTATGCTGAAACTGTTCACAAGAACACCAGCTTCTACAAGATAAAATCATAACTGAGGAAGAGTAAAATGATGGGATGGATCTGTATATCTTTTTATCTAGCTATCTTTTTATAAGATGGGGCAAAAATAAGATACCTATGTTTAATACAGGAATCTCAGATACTGCAGTATATAATATTAATTACTGGGGTTACTTAATTACTTAATAGACTGGAGTGTTATGATCTTAAAAGCCAATTTGTGTTTTCTTCATTATCCGCCATGTTTTTTTTATGTATTTTTGTTTTCTGTTTGAGGTAGGGTCTCATTGTGTAGTCTAGGCTGGTTCACGATTCTGTGAGTGTTGGGATTGATTACAGGTGCATGCTATGGTATTTCCAACGTGTTTTCCGGTTGAACAACTTACTGACACACACTGGGCTTTTCGTCTTAAATTTGCATACTGAGCTTCTAAGTTTTCAGTTCGTGTTATCATTTAAGACAGTTTTGTTTTCATCATACCTATTTAAACTTGGTCGTGCAGGATGGGTTCTTCTTCACCATACACCTTCATGGTTCTTTGTGGGATGTTGTCTATGTTAAGTGCTCCAAAAGCATGCCACTAAGCAGTGCAGTGGTCTTCCCAAGGCTGCCTTTAGAATTACTAAATTTTAAGCTGCTCTCAGTGCTTCCGAAAGCGTTCTCTACAAGAGAGAATGCTGTCAGAGTGGGGGAGCACTGGGGGACACTGAACAGGGAGATTAATGGTGGTGACAGCCTTCTTTCTCTCTTACTCTGGCCTTTGTATCTACCCCCTGTGTTATTGGAGTACATTCTTGCCTAGTGTGGCTCCCTGTTCTTTATCTCTTTATATTGTAAACACTAGAGCTTGAATAGTTGAAAGGAAAATGCTTATAAATTTCTGTTAAGAGGGCTGGAGAGAATGCCTAAGAGTCCTTTCTACTAGACCCCAATTTTACCAGCTCTCATCCCAGTTCCAAGGGATCCAACACCCTCTTCTAGCCTTCATACAAATTGGAGCACACATCTCTCTCTCACACACACACACAAATATAAAAAAACATTTTTTAAAAAAGAGCTGGGCACATGGGCTTTGTCCCACCACTTAGGAGGCAGAGGCAGGCAGACCTCTGTGAATTTGAGGCCATAGTAAGTTCCAGAACAGTCAGGGCTGTTATTTAGAGATACTCTGTCTCAAAAATCAAAACAACAAAAACAAAATTAAAAAAGAGAAGCATATATGGTAGGTTGGGGTATAGCTCAGTAATGGAGCACTTAGCAGACAGCATAGTTCCCTGGGGTTGATCACCAGCACTGCCAACAAAGACTAAATAGTAAAATAATTAAATCCAGCTGTTGATAAGTGCCTCACTCTATATTGCAGAAAAGCATGTTTCTTACACCTTTGAGAAACTACTTAGAATGTGTTCTGTTTCCATTTTAACTGTTGCTCTATAGAGTTGGTTTTAATTTTAATTTAGTGTGTTCCTTCTCTGTTTCTGATCGTCTTTTTTTCCCACGTGCGGATTCTGCTTACTGTACTCATTTCCTGTTTCCTACATCATAGACTAAAAGGGGCCCCTGAATGTTTTATTGCTGATTTGCTACAGTGCTCTAACTTGAAGGCATTCAGTTTGATCAACTATAAAAATTGTAGTCGCATACGCATAGACAATCAAATACTTGGAATTATATAAGTCATTGGTTGTGGAATTTAGAGCAAATGTATGGGTCCTGAAAAAGAATCTATTTAAATGTTGAACGTTTTGTCAGAAATGTGTCAGGTGGAGCACAGGACTAGTAAAACATGAGGTGTTCTGACGTGAGATTTTTCTGTTCAGTCTTTTCACTCATTCTTCATAACAATCTTGCAAAGGTAGAGATAATTATTCCCTTACTATGGGTTGAGTCATATACTAATAAGAAGTGTAGTTACAGATCTTTCAGATGCCAAAGCCTTTGCTATGTCAATAGTTAATGTTTCCTTAGGTGGATAAACTATATTGTTGTTATTGCTTATATGCCTCAAAAGTTAATTAAAATTGAAACACTCATTATCTATACTGCAAAATGTAGATGAAGAGTGATATACTTGTGTTTTTAAAACTTTTAGAAAACGTAAAGTGTTTGGAAGGGTTATTGTTGGCCTTAATGGTTAAGAGCACATACTGCTATTAGAGCCGACTTTAGTTCCCCATATCACTTTAGCACCCACTCAGACTGCTCGAAATCACCAGTAACTCCAGTTCAAGGGGCTCTGGCCTCTGTGGTAATCTGAACTCACACCTATATACCCTCACACATACATATAACTACAATAATGAACCTAAGTCCTAAAAATAGAAAAGAGAGAGCCATTCTTTATTTTGGCATATTTTATTTGATTTCCATGTTAAGAATATTTAAACCATGAGAATATTTTTTTAATTTTATTTCCTGTGATACGTATCTAGGCTGGTTGACATAGGTTGAAGTTACAAATAGTACAACTTTTAAAAGAATATTTGCATTTTTGACTCCTAAAAAACCCCACAGTTTTCTTGCTACTCACAAATGGGTTATTGCCCTAAACTAATTGCCAAAATATGTTGTTTTACTAAAAAAAATTATTCTGAGAAAGAAGCTTCTCATGTTAATACAATGACCGTTTGGTTGTACCTTGACTTGTATAGTGAAAAGAGGCACAGAGAGCTGGTTTATTTGAATAATAGACTTGCCAATTAGCCATCAAGTGCTTCCATCTGTGAAATTGTTGATCAGATGGGTTAGCTGGGTTGTTTCCAGACTAGGGCATCATAAATGGCACTTGAAAACTGTCACTTTGATGATGAGGTTTCAAGTATTACACTGCTTGGTGCTGTGGAACCTTTTTTTCCTTTTGCAGCACCATGTTTTTTTAGAACATACTGATCCCACTTATGAATTCTGTGGCATCCAGAGAACTTGGGAGACCTGCCACTGATGTAAAGTTCTGCTTAATCTGCTGCTCTGGCCTGTGCTGCTTTTAAACCACAGTGGTAACAGCTTCTTTCATGGCCTTCACAGTCATGTTGGTTGGTGATCTGACTGGCACAGGCAGGCAGTGTGCATTGCCTGTTGGCCATGTAACTGGCACACTGGCAAGTTTCTTTGTACTTTGCCATCAATAAAAGCTCATTTTCAGATGTCTCCTTTATAGAAGTATAGTAGCCTAAGGCCATGTGAGTGTTGAGATTTCTCATGTAGCACTTGTGTGAAATGACTTTGCACTGTTCTTTACATTTTGTGAAAATTTAAATCACTTATTGGTAACTTACATTTTAAAATTTATTCAATAACTTGGGAATATAAATTTCTATAAATAAAAAAAATCCTTTCTCACTGTTCTCTATCTTTATGTCTTGGCCTTCTGTGTTATAGGAAGCTTTCCTTAGTTTATTCTTTAAATGCCTGTGGATGTGTTTAGATACCAGAGTCTGAGTGACAGTCCTGTGTGTGTAGGCTTGTACCAGGCTCTTCTTCTCTTCTCAGTGGGCCCTGAATTTTGAACAATCTTCCTGGTCTCTAGTTTGTGTAGGAAAGACTGCCCTCTCTGCTTATCCTGGCACAAGTTGCTGAAGTCACTGGGAGAGGGAGTGTCTTTATTTGGGGAATAGTTGACAGTTTGCTCTGGAGTTAGGCACTATCTAAACAGAGACTGAAATCCATGGCAAAGGCAAGAGAATGAGAATGTTGGGTAACTTTGTAGGTGATTTGGGTTCAATTTTTTTCTCTCAATGTAGAGTTTCTTCATATAGTGGTATCATTCCCAGGCCCTTAACTTTCACTTGTAGACAAGTCTCAGGGAGAAAATTATGAACATAATTTGGAATCGTGGGTTGCATTTTCCTTTTTGTTTTGGTAAGTTTGGGTGTTAGTCCTTCTCTGTAAGAAAATGCCTAGCATTAAATAGATAAATAATATTAACTAACCAGGAGGTTTCCCTTCATAGGTGAGAAATTGAGGCATTGTAACAAGTAACTTAGTGTATCTTTGAAAAAATATTACATTTGATAAAAAAAATGGTTTTATAGCACAACTGAAAGGCTGTATTGCTTTTAAGTACACCTCTTTAGTGAGTAAGCAGAAGTATAAAAAAGGAGAAGAGAACTGGACACAACAGTGTGACCTATAAGTTTCTTCGCAGAATGATAGAACCTTCCCTTGTGCCTTTGAACAGTGTCACTTGCATGCTTTGTAAGTATGTTTCTTCTGATACGTTTTTTCTGTTCCTTTCTCCTTAGTTCCTCAGAAATAGGAACTGTGTGGGAGTTTCCATCCCTTCCTAAGCAATGTTTTGGATAAATAAGTGCTTAATAATATACAGGTAATAGCAGTATTTCTAGGAAGTACCAAAAAGGTGGTTTTTATTCTTTGATCTCTTATTATGCCTGCAAACGTCTCAGCCTATTGTGCTTTTGATCAACATAAATCAGTAGATTTTTGTTGTTGTACGAGATAAGCAAGATGTTTTTATAAGCAAATAATTACTTTTAAATGTACCTGTAGTAAATGTATATATGATTTGTTGCAGAATTTAGAAGTTAAATTTGTTGAATTCTGCATGCTCCTACCATTCCCTGCTCCCTTCTGTAGAAACAACTGTTCCCTGTTTCTTTTTGGCCTTTCTATCAGTTGTGTCTGATGAGACTTTCATCAGGTGGATGAAATGGAAAGGAAGGCAGAAATATATAGAAATAATGTGTTGTAGCCTTTAGCCACCTGTGGCTAAAGCCATATATAACTGATAATGACTGAAAACTAAATATTTATTTAACTTTAAATAATATGTTTAAATAGCTTCTTGAAGCAGTGGTTACTATATTAGATGGTGTACTGTACATATTACTTATAGTGTATACTGGGGATTACTTCATCCCATATCCGTATGTATAAAGCTCCCTTCCCCAAGTGCTGGCTATTGAACTCAGGGCTTTGTGAATGTAGGCAAAGTGCTCTACCACAGAGCCAGATCTTGAGCTCTAAAGCTTGTGTTTCTTAACTCACACCTTGCTCTGGTGGGTTTTTTGTTTTGTTTTTGTTGTTGTTGTTTTAATTTTTGGAGTAACTATGATTTAGCCAGTCCTCTATTGGTAAATACTTGTTTTCTATCATACTTTGGGTGATTGTTATTCTTTGGTTTACAGTCCCTCTCCAAGGTATGCATACAAATGTCCAGAAATTAAAATTTCTAGAATGGATGGTCATGTTAATCAGAATAGGTTTAGCCTGCGCTAGAAATATCACAGGCTTTGGCTCTGAATTTAAGCTTTACCATGTACTTGAACACTCTGGTTAACTTTGAGCCCGAGCATCTTCATTTATAACAGTTACTATTAGTTCCTTTTCTGTTGCTGTGATAAAACACTATGACCAAGGCGATTTATAAGAGGAAAGGTTTGCTTGCGTTTATGAGTCCAGAGCAAAGAGAAGCTTAGTAGCAAGTAGTGCAGCAGATCTGGTGGCTAGAGCAGAATATCTCAGACTGTAAGCAAAGAGGACAAACTGGGGGTGGCATCAGGACTTGAAACCTCAAAGCCTACCCTTAGTGACATATGTCCTCCAACACAGCCACACCTCCCAAGCTCCCCAAATACCAACACCACCTGGGAGTCAAGTATGCAAATGCCCATGACTGTGGGGGACATCTTATTTAAATTACTAGATACTTTGAAGTTCTTAAGTGAAGTTATTAATGAAGGTGCTAGAGGTTCAGTGAGAGGTGGTAATGATAGCAGTACTGTTACTTATTTGATTGATAATGGAAACATAAAAAAAACATGCCCAAAAGTGAATGTGGTTGAACATTTGGGATAGGTTTAGCTAACTCATCAGATTTGTAAGTATGGCCAGTCACTCCACCTTTTACCTACTGGACCTCCCTAAATTGTGTGTGGCCATTTTAAAACTATTTTTATGTTAAAGTTTGTGTATCAACGGGCAAAACTGCATTTCAAGTTGTTAATGGTGCTTTACTTATAGGCCAGTAGTTAAATGTAGGCATAGTCACTGTCTCAGTACAGGATTGAATGTATTTGAGTAGTGTATGGCTTATCAGTAGAACACAGAAAATGGAAAAGCTCATGATATTTAGAATAAGCAGTTTACGGTCTGAAATTTGTATGAGTTTGGATTCAGTTTATCTCTTTAAGTATTTTCAAAGATTTTGCTTATTTGAAACAAAACTCCTAGAATTATATTAGAAAGTTAAAATGTATAAGTTGGTTCTTTGGCCACAGATGAGCTCATAGTAAAAGCTTCTGGTCAGCACGTGGCTCTGCCATTTGAGTGTTTCACTTTAGAAGTAACTTCGTCAGGGCAGTGAGGTGACTCAGCAGGTCAAGGCATTTGCTGCTAAGGCTCTTGACCTGAGTTTGGTCGCTAGGTAGAAAAAGAGAACCTGTTTCCAGTGTTGTTTTCTAACCTTGTATGTGTATGTCATGACAAGTGCATATAATCACAAAGAAACAGATATAACATACTCAAATTTTATATAATATATATATAAAACATTTATTTATTTGTTTTATGTAAGTACACTATGGCTGTCTTCAGACACACCAGAAGAGGGCTTCAGATCCCTTTACAGAGCCACTATGTGGTTGCTGGGAACTGAACTCAGGACCTCTGGAGGAGCAGTCAGTGCTCTTAGCTACTGAGCTATCTCTCCAGCCCCTCAAATTATATTTTTTTAATGAAGTGTTTGTTTGAAATCAGTGCTTAAAGTTTTCCAAGTATCTACTTTAAGAATCAATTTCAGACGTGTTCTGAATTTGTATGGGGGGAGAGGGAAATGTGTTCAGTTTGTTTTCCTTTCTTTTTTAGTCTCTACCTAAAAAGCATATTTGTGTATTAAACTCAGCTCAGGGAAAAACAAAGTATTGAACTTTATATCTGAATTTAGTACATATTTCTTAAGTGTACATGTTATATTGAAATTAGATTTGCTATTTTTTAGTAGACGCCAGTAATCTTAAGTATTAAAGGTTTATTGTTAGAAGTAGTAGGAGGAATAGCAGTTATGTGCCAGGCTCTGTACCAAATGTATTCCATATGTTATCTCATTTAATCCTTACATTAACCAGTAAGTACCATGTGGTATGATTAGCACCATTCACAAAAAAAGTGAGTCTTAGTTCTAAGCAATAAAGATGCAACCTCAGATGTAGGCTTTCTGATTCCAAAATATTCATATGTCATTGATAACCCCATTGATATTATGATTTGGGACAGGATTAGGGATTAATCAGATTGTTGCCAGGCATTGTCATCTTGTATACTGTATTTGAGGCTTAGGTAGTTAAGGTTAGCATTGTGCATGAATAAGGTACATTTGTTGGGCATAGAGATGCACATATGTAGACTCAGCACTTGGGAGTCGGGCAGATCTCGATGAGTTTGAGGCTACCCTGGTCTACATAGAGAGTGCTAGGCCAGCCAGGATCACACAGTGAGGCCTTGTTTTTTTTTTTTTTTTTTAAAAAAAAAAAAAGTTCATTTGAAGTAACTGGCAGAAAGAAAAGTGGATCAGGAATATGGGTTCAAAATTTGAATGTGTCTTTAGAGTTGTTGCTTGTACAAGTTTTTCATCTATCTAGACTTCCTCGTATTTACATTTGATCTAGCTAAAAGGTCAAGAAAACTTCCTGTGCTTAAAACAAAGCAACAGAGTCATTCTCTTCAGGGACATGTTTGGGTCTTTAGAGAATACATTAAGTCTTTTGAGACTGGATTAGTTAACCACCAAACTGAGTTGTTTCAAAGCCAGCCTAGTACCACTTCTGAGCATCTTTGATGCATGTATTCTCCCACATGAGCTTGTTGCTGTTCTAGCATACACTGCCGTCATGTAAATGCCATAAACTATAAAGTCTTCATCCAAAGCAGAACAAATTTCTTGGACTTCTATAGCTTAAGCTAAATCCATCAGTTTTCTTTATAAGCCTCCTAACTTCAAGTATCTTGTTATATATAGCAAGGGGATGGGGAGGAAACAAAATATAATCAAAGTGAGTATCCAACAGTGGATGAATAATTTTGAAAAGTGATGCATGTTGCACGATGTAGTATTATCTAACAGTGGGAAAAGATGAAATGTGGTAGAACTGGAGAACATTATTATATGAAGTAAGCCGGGCATAGAAGCACAAATAACACATGATCTTAAATACATGTAGAAGAAAAAAGAAAGATCTCAGAAAAGTAAAATGCCATATATCAAAGCATCATATAATATATCATAAGTATGTATAATTATTGTCTTGATAAAAAAAGAAGAAAATGCATTTAACACCACACCTGCCAAGCATCAGAGCTTAATAACAGAGAACAATGTAGAGTACCCACTGTTTGTTGTAGGGGATTAGTCTGATACTGCTTGTATTCAAATTCTAAATTCTGTATCTCCAAGATTTGGTTGCACCCCAAACAGCCTGAATAAATAGTTGAATAAACCTTGTCCTCCAAGTTATACCTGATTAATAAAGATGCCTACAGCCTGGGCTGGGCAGAAGAAAGGTGGAGCAAAGGTTTATAGGCTTGGAGTCTCAGGTAGGGACCATGGAGGAGAGAGGGGTTAGGGTTAGGGTTAGGGTCAGGGTTAGGGTCAGGGTTAGGGTTAGGGTTAGGGTTAGGGTCTGGAGGAGAGAGAAGGAAGCCAACATGGGTAGGTGGATCATGAGCACATAGCCATGAGGCCTGTTAGAGTAGGAGCGGCCCAGGCAGAACATGGCAAGTGATAGCTCAGGGTTTTTGACAGGGAATCAGACAAGATAGCACAGAGGATTGATATCTGCCCAGCTCTAGTGCTTAAAGTTTATTATAAATATAAAGGCTTCATTTCTTTTATTTGAGAACTAAATGATCTAAGGTAGGGTAGAAACCCTCAAATAGTATTTACCACAACAGTTTGCCCTGCTGGCTATACTCATGATGAGGAAACTGACCAGCCTCTAAAGACTGTTACCATAGCAACCTAGGAAAATCAAAATTCAAAGTGTGAAGTGCAGTTTCTTCGGACTACCCATTATTGTAAATATGTGTTGGGAGGGTTGAGAAATATCAGTAGAACCACACTAAGTCAGGGACTGTCTTTAAAGTAATAAAAACCAAATAGAGGATATGTGCCATGTGATTCTATTAGTAGCTCCATAGGGAAGATGAAAACTAACATATAATGACAGCACAACAGAAGTTATTTGTTAGTAAAAGGATCACAGGTCGATTAACCAGGAGCATACTAAGCACACTGAGTGAGGGATGTTCAGCATCTTGCTTGTAGTGGTGCTTTCGCAAGTGTGTGCAGTTGTTCCTAGATATTCATGGAAGACAAGTTTCGAATCCCCTACAGGTAAAATCTTTGGTGCACAAGTACCTTATGAAAGGTCATGGTATTTTTATTAGTATTTACGCATAGACTCCTGTATAATTGAGCAATCTCTAAATTGCTTAAGATATTTATCAGTAGTCATCAAACTATCTTGTCTAGGGAGTAAAAAGGTCAGTATAGGTGCAGCTCCCCAACCATTATTGAGCTTATGTCAAGTTAAATAAAACTAGCCAACAGTCACATTGTTTTACAACTATCTCCACGGTACATCTCTGGAACTCTTTTATCTCCTTAATTGTAGCTCAGTACCCATTAAGCAAGAATTACCTCTTTCTCTACATTAGTTATTTCCTTGGAGAGAAAGTATTGAGCAGAAGAGACTTGGGAGAGGATTTATTTTAACTCACAGTTTCTTGCTTGGGAAGGCAGTCAGTGATGCTGGTTCCTGCCATGGTGGCACAAAGAGTTTGTTACATCCAGTCTGATCGGGAAACTGAGTCTTCAGGCCAGAACAAGGGCTACCTATCATCCTCTGGGCTACCTATCATCCTCTAGCCCTGCCATATGGTCCTTGGCCTGATAGCTTGGCTCTGTGTCCACAGCATTCCAAACAGAATGACTAGCTGGGGACCGAGTGGTCACATCCATGTGGGAGACGGTTTACATTTAAATTACATATACCACTTTTTCTTTGCTCACCGTCAATTACTATTGTTTTTTTGTTTGTTTGTTTGTTTGTTTGTTTTTTTGAGACAGGGTTTCTCTGTGTAGCCCTGACTGTCCTGGAACTCAGAAATCAGAAATCCGCCTGTGCCTCCCAAGTGCTGAGATTAAAGGCGTGCGCCCCCACTGCCCGGCTGTACTTTCTGTTTTTGACTGCAGCTACTTTTAAGTCCTTTTGTGACTGAGGCATGTTTCGCATGTATTGTAAATTTCAGAATTTTTATTCTTTTTTACTGCTGAGTAGTTTGTCATCATTTATTGTCACTGCTCTAGAGGTGGTGGAACCTGGGCAAATTGAACCAATAAGTGAGGCAGACTAAAGACTCATGTAAGAGTCAACTTTAGTCAGAGTCTCAGAAAATTTATACTCTCAGGGTTAAGAACGGTCACCTGGGGGTCTGGAGAGATGGTTAAGAGCAATGACTGCTCTTCCAGAGCAACTCCCAGCAAGTACATGGTGGCTCACAACCATCTGTAGTGGAACCCGATGCCCTTTTCTTGTGTGTCTAAAGACAGCTACAGTGGACTCATATTTATAAAGTAAATGAATTAAATAAATCTCAAAAAGAAAAAAGAAGAAAGGCCACCCGAGTTAAGTTCTCGTGAATTAAGCTGTAAATAGTTACAATGACAAGCCACCTTTGGCAAAACTATTCTTCTATAAAGGAATATAAAGGATAATTTGGACATTTAATTGAATAACAACACCAAGCAATAATGAGTAATCTTAAGTAAACTCTTCTATCTGCTACACCTGTGAGGGGTACAAAAACCATATTCCAAAAACAGTTCCATGTTTTGAAGAAACTGAGGTTTCTTCACAAGCACTCAGAATTCCCCTTACATGTCTCCATTCCTGATCTGTGTTTTGACGATATGTGTGTACTACCTTCTGTTTATCCATTCATCCTCTATGATTAGTTGGCCTATCTCCCTCTCTTGGCTATTGTGACTAATGCTGTCACACTGAACTACACTGAAGACATACCTGTTTGAGTCTGTATATTCAGGTTTCTGTTGTAAATGTAATCAAGTGAGTTGCTGGTTTTTGAAAAATTAATGTGTTGTTTTTCTCAGCAGTCCATTACCTTATGAAAAGACTTAAGAGAGGGAAAAAATGACTAAGTAGTTTCAGTTCCAGTTGCTCTTTCCTTCTTGAAGGCCGTATTTCTCTTTAGCATCATTCTCTTTCTGCCTATAAAGGACATAACATTTTGTGATGCACATAAGCTGTCCATCTTAACAGTTAGCCAATCCTCCCACCCTTTTTACAGCTAAGCTTTTGTGTTTACTCTTTGAAAACCATTTTTTTGAAAGATTTTTTTAAAATAAAATTGTTGAGTTTAGAGGTTTTTTTTTTTTTTCTGTAGGCACAATTGCCTTACATAATTTCAAGTATTTTCTATCAATCTGTGACTCTCCTTTCTACATCCTGGTGGTGACCTTTGAAGAATAACGCTTTAACTTTGAAGTCGTCTATCGTGTAGCATTATAAACTTCCAAGTTTTCTGGCTTTAATATTGTGTTATGTCTATGTACAGTGTCTTCTCTTGGGCTCCTTTTTTCTCCTCCTTTAGGAGCAATGGCCTTTCTGTGTGATTTGTTAATTTAAGTGTTTTCCTTAGTGTACTGGTGGAAGGACACTTATTGCCAGTGCTCTGGGAGTTTTGCTTTTCTGGGTAATCCTTTTGGGTGATTCTCTAGATTCCAGTGCTTTTTCATACAAATGTGCTGATTGACACATAGCTGAATACATAAAATGGGAGGACCCCTAGAATTTTAAGATGGCTCAAGCTGTTTCAGTCTCCCTATAATCTTGGTTATCTCGCTTCATCTCATAGAGCAGAGGAGATTTTTAAGATTCACCATCCTGCACTTTACCTTGGGAAACTAGGATGGCCATGGGGATGGCTCATCCCATTTGTTTCCCAGTTGTCACCTTGTCTTGTCTGCTATGTTGTCACAAACTATTTTCACTTGACTTTGTCCTTTGCAGGTGAGGATAGAAATATAAATTAAGTTTCTTTTTTTTTTTTTATCATCCCTCTTGTGAGAAGGTGATGTCACAGAACAATTACATAGTTTAGGCTGGCCTTGAACATTTGGTCCTCTTGCCTCAACCTTGAGTGCTGAGATGACTGGCAAGTACCACCCTACCTAACTCCTTATTTGTTTGTTTGTTTGGTTTTCGAGACAGGGTTTCTCTGTGTAGACCTGGCTGTCCTGGAACTCACTCTGTAGACCAGGCTGGCCTCGAACTCAGAAATCCTCCTGTCTCTGCCTCCCAAGTGCTGGGATTAAAGGCGTGCACCACCACCGCCCGGCTTCCTCATTTATTTATAATGGAAAAATTTATGTTGGGATAATTGTTCTAGAAGAGTGATTCTCAACCTTCCTAATGCTATGTGACCCTTTAATACAGTTCCTCATGTTGTGTAATACTGGTTAGACTGTAAGAGAAGGCACACAAATTGAAGAATTAGTTTAATTGAATTTAACAGATAATGATACTGTTCTTAGAGTTAGTGAATAGACACTGTGAGGCATATCTGTTTCTGTGTGTAATTAAAATTTGATGTATAGGGCAAGATTTCTTAAGTGTGACAGTACTAATAATAGAGGCAGATTGATCCGTTTACATCAACATTTGAAACCACTTTTCTCAAAATAACATTTAGAGTTTCCTTTAGTTAGCATTTATGGAACATTTAATATGTTCAAGTCACTCTTGTATTTTATGATTATGAAGTGATTAGTATGTTTACAACTGTGTAGTTGTGCTATTGTTATAATCTTAATTTTTCACATGCATCGGTGAGATCCTCAGTACGTTTAAAAAAAATGAGAGGTTAAGAGCAGACCATGGTGTCACACCCCTGTAATCCTTGTCCTCTAGAGAACAAGACAGGAATCTGGCAAGTCTGAAGCATATTTGAACCAAACAGTGAAAGCCTGTGGTGGAGACGGGGAGAAAAGAAAAAGGCAAATTGAATGACTGGATAGTCCCATATATTGTAGCACTCACATTAATATCAGCACTTGCAAAACTGCAGCAGATAATATCTCTGTGAATTCTAGGTCAGTCTGGTCTACTTGGTGAGTTCTAGGCAAGCAGGGGCTGCATTGTGGGATCCTGTTTCAGAAAAAGAAAAAAAAAACTAAAACAAAAAAACCCAAAAAACCCAAAAACCAATAGTAAAAACCAAATGGTACTTGAACCTCACCCCAGAGCAGTCAAATCAGAACCTCAGGCATCAGAGTTATTTGACTTGACACAGTTTTGAGATACACACAGGACTGAAAAGCACCACTATGTTCCTTACATGTTTTCTGGAGAGGCTCTTTGAACATCAGGCCTTGTTCTGCTTTTATTATTCCTAAAGCTTATCACGTTTCCTGTTATTTTGGCCCCAAACCTGTGTTATATATTCATTTTTATATTTGTGTATAAATATAATATGTAGTTTTGGAGACACTACATTTTAAGAATTAGCACTACATCTAATTAGTTCATCATATACATATCTAGTGCTTGTCATACTGTCTGTCACAGGTTTTCTAAGTCTCTCTTTATATTCTGATACCCATGCCTACATACACGTGTTTCTTACATGTTCTTTTGTCTTTTTCTTTCATTAGATGAGATAAATAACACTTGGAAAACAAAGAAACATGAGGATAACATTTTAAAAATAGAAAACAAAAACTGCACAGACAAGGTTATTAGTATTCCTTTAAACACTCCAGAGCCTGGCTCTGTGGCTGCTGTTTCTAACAGCTGATCCCAGTAGCATCTACTTAACCTTCAGCTTTTTTGATCAGTGATGCAACTAATCCAGTCTTGAACTCTGCTTTCCCTTCCAGTGGTGCCCATTGCGTGGATGTCAGATAATCAGCTTCATACAGTATGTGTTGAAAGAATACTATATTCTGAGAATAGCTTGTTAAAAGGAAACCCAGATTTGAGACTTGTGTCATGTGTAAGGGACATGGCTCCTGCTCCTGGAACAGTGGCAGCAGGGTGTGGGCCTCCATTAGTATTGGTAGTTGCTGTGGGCATACAGCTTGTTTGTATATAATGTAAGTATTTTTATGTTCCTTCTTTAAGGAATATCCTCCTTGTCAACGTTTAATCAGAGACTGCTTGAGTCTGGGAAGGGAAGGTATAGCTAAGGTCTCAGCAAATGATAACCTCTGGGACCTTCGGGACAGCCCTTATGGCTATGGAAAAGAACTCTAAAAACATGAGTTTGAAAATATATAATTTTTCAACTATGCAAAAATATATGGATGTAGTGTGAATTGTATAAGGAGCTTCACAACTCTAAAGGAGCAGAGACAGATGCACTATGAGCCAGCTTGTCAGAAAGATTCTAAGGAAGGAAATGAAGAGATTTAGGGAGTGGTGGTTGAAAGGCAAGATCCCACCTAGCTTGGTTTTTGTTTTGTTTTGTTTACAAAGGCAGGTAGATTTCTGAGTTCCGGGTCAGCCTGGGAAAGAGTTAATTTAATTTAGCTTCAGGTGTGGTTGGAATGTTACTCTCATGACCAGTTCTCACCGAGCTAAGTTTACAAAGGCAGTCAAATCTCTGAATTCTTTCGCAATGTTTGTTTGTTTGTTTGTTTGTTTGTTTTAAAAATGTACTTGCTGTCCTTTTCCCAAGAGTCCAGTGCTGATTCACTGGATGATCAAGGGGGAACCTGGAATAAATAACTGGGTTGATACGTAAATAAAAACCTGGGCAAAAAGTGGTAGCAGTTCTCTAGAATTTTCTAGGAGAACTGAGCTGTCTGGAGATCTCTGGAGAGTGAGCACAGCTCTTAAAGAATTTTTTCTAACTGGATTTCTGAGCCTAGTTGGAAATCCCAAGAATTACAGAGAGCGAACAGAGCTCTTGTAGAATTTTTTCTAGCTTCCTGATTTTGATGGAAAAACCCATGAATCATTGTAAATTTTTTTCTAACAGGATTTCTGACTTGGTCGGAAGATCCAAGAATTTTTTTATAGCAGCTTTTCTGACTTTGGTCAAAAACCCATGAGCTATCCAGAGAGCTTTTATAATTTTTACTAGCAAAGAGCTGTCTTGAGCAGAAAGCTAGCTGTTTCAACCAGGGAGTTTTTTAGAATAGTCAGAAAAAGCTGTCTAGAGCAGAGAAGAACACACACACACACACACAGAGAGAGAGAGA
>NW_021604636.1:5558176-5610232 GCF_004785775.1 Grammomys surdaster | reverse complement strand
AGAGGGGGAGGGGGAGAGGGAGAGGGAGAGGGAGAGGGAGAGGGAGAGAGCAGTCTGAAAAGCTGTCTCAAGCAGACTAAAGAGCCAAGAGCTATCTACAGAGAGCTGTCTAGGAAGCCATCTCGAGCACAACATAGGCTGCCAGCTTGGACACAGTTTGACTCAAGTCATTTGTTTTGATGCTCCCAGACACCCCTTCTCTCACAACCCCTCTCCAAACCAAAGCTGGTCCTTGGCACAAGACAGATATAATATTCATACAAGTTCCATGAACTAGAGGGATATTTTAAACTCACAATAATGAAATTCCATTGTATTCTAAGATATAGTTTTTGTATGGGAAAACATTGTATCTTATCCTTTGAGTAAGAGACCCTGTTTCTTTCAGATGTGTCTATTTATTTTTGATTTATAATAAGAGGTACACTATTTTCATAAATGCAAAGTACAAGTAAGTTTACTTTACTGTTTGCCTATTTGTGTGTGTGATTGCTCATGCATGCACACCTGCACCATAACACATTTATGGAATCAAAGAACAATTTGCAGGACTCTCTTCTTTTGTGTGTGCATGTGTGAGTGAGGCAAGGAGCTAACGTTGGGTGTCATTCTCAGAAATGCCATCCTCTTCCTTTGAAATAGGGTTTCTTACTGTCCTGGAGCTCACTAGTTAGGCTAGACAGTGGCAAGTGACCCCCAGGGAATCTTCCTATCTATCTTTGCCTCCTTGGTGCTGAGATAGCACTTTCCAGTGTACCCTGCCATGCCTAGTTTTTTACATGGATGGGTGCTGGGGATCAAATTTAGATTCTCATATTCACTCTACTAACTGAGCCAAATTGCCAGCCCCAGAGTATCTCCTCTTTAAAAAAGTTCTTTAGAAAAGCATCCAATCAAATTGAAACAGCATTAAATTATTTTTGACATCTAAGTTTCTGCAGGCTAACTAGCTAATATTCTTGTTTGGAAATCTTTGAACAGTAATGCATAGAATAGTTGCTACCATGTCTTCTCTGTGTCTGATAGTATGTGAAAGCCTTTTGTGTTCCTGAAAGTCTTTTGCTTTGCTCTGTACTGTTCCTTCCTGACTTGGGAAAGCCTTACATATTCTTCAGTTCTTAGCATAGGGAAAGATGTATCAAATTGGCTATTATGACTTATGTACTCTCTTGTATTTTTGTATTTATTCTACTGTGTTGGAATTTTTATTTTACTGTTGCTTTCTTGGGTGCCTTCTACTTTGTAAACCTTTTAAAGGAGGATAATTGCCTACCTTTTTGTAGCACACATGACAGAAGGTCCCCTAAGCTTGTAATTATTGAGTGAACAGATAAAAGCATTTATTCTTTATGTCTGTTGAAGTTTGGTGTTGGTTCTTCCTCCCAGCCTCAGGCCCCCAGAAATAAGACTCAGACTCTTATGTTTACAAACACCTTGGCCATATAGATAGGTTCTTCTTTGACTAGATATGACTTAAAACATTCCATTTATTCTAAAGCTACATTCTGCCATGTGGCTGATTACTTGTGCTCAGGTACCATGTGTCTGTCTGCCTGTCTTACTGAATTTTCCTGATGAATCTTCCAAATGGCTCTAACTCAGAGTTCTTTCTGCCTCTTTGATGTTCCACCTTCTATTTCCTGCCTAACACATACATAGGCCATAGGCTTTTAAATTGACAGGTGATGCATCCATACAATACACAAGATACAATACACAAGATATTCTCTGTGCATATATCCCAGTATATATGCATGTATAAGTGATAAGTTTGCCTAATCGAAGGTATGAAGTAATGATTTATAAACTTCTCAAAAGGATCATTTCATTTGTAATTTTGTGTTTATATTTCGTAATTTAAACATTTAAAATAAGCAGTACTAGTTGAACAGTATTTTAAAATGGGGCCAGGTGAGCAAAATGGCTCAGCTAATAAAAGTGCTTAAGCCTGGTGCTATGGATCTGATGTCTGGAGCACGCACATGCATGGTGGAAGGAGAGAACTACTACAAGCTGTCCTCCAACCTGTATGTGTAGACTAGTTCACAGTGCACACACAAATAATATACATATAGAAGGAAAATGTAAATGTGTGTATATAGTGTCTATTAATGGAACAGTTCTGATGCCTCCAGTTCTGCTTTAGGGAATTCAAAATTTTGCCTTTCCTGGTCCCCTATTTGTTTTATTAAAAACAATGTAATTTACTGCTCTCAGAAGTTTATAGTTATCTTTTGGGTCCCTTTGAACTTCTTTTAAAAAGCAGTCACTGTACTTGATTCTTCCCTATTATGTGACGATAGTAGTAGTGACCCAGAATGGAGGGCATTTAGTTATTCTGGTAAAACAGTTTATACATGTCTAATGTGACTGATATTCATGACATTTTTTACACACATATACACACATACATTTTTAAATAGGTGAAAATTGTTTCAAAATGACTGTCAGAGTTGTCTTGAAGGGAAGAAATGTCAGAGTTGTGCACAGACACCTGGCCACCAGTCCTTATGTTACTTTGACCAGATCTTTTTATAACTAGATAATGGTGTTATCGCCCCATCTCTCCTGCGAGTGTATCACTTTCACCCCACTGCCTGTTCCCCACTGAAATTTTTATATTTTTAAAATATTGGCTTGAAGGCAGCCACTTAGCGTGCTGTGTTAGAGAAGTTCAGTAGGCTTAGGATGGCAACGTCTTCAGAAAGGAGCTGAGTTTGTAGATGAATGAGAGAACTTGACAGGAGGTCAGTAAGGAGGCCAAGGATGAAAGGAATACTCTATAGGAGTATGCTCTTAATCCCCAGGCTTTACATCCTCGAACCTTTGCAATTTCCACTGTTTTAAGCTTTTAATAAATAAGTACATTGGGGGGGGGTGTTAGAGTTAGTTATTCAGGAGCCCAGAAACATTTCAACAATGAGTAAAATTATACTTCCATCATGATATTGTAATTATTTATCAATTTATCACAGATATTTAGTGTCAGATATAAGGCATACATTTTCACATGTTTACTTCTCGGCC
The DNA here is from genome assembly GCF_004785775.1 of Grammomys surdaster. Classification (NCBI taxonomy): domain Eukaryota; kingdom Metazoa; phylum Chordata; class Mammalia; order Rodentia; family Muridae; genus Grammomys; species Grammomys surdaster. Next base: position 5,607,205 of record NW_021604636.1, on the reverse strand, counting down.
TGATGTTTTCATTACAGTCAGTACTTTCAAAATTATTCACACTTGAGATACAGTGTATGCACATTAATTACTCTTTAATTATAGGATTTAATTACTTTTTAATTATAGGATTTAATATCTTGTCTATTTAATTTTTTGTTTTAAATTCTTAAAAATATAGAGAATATTAGTATTTATAAATGTGGCATTTGAAAAACAGTGCATCATTATTTTGACATTTCCATTCTTATTTTCTTCCTCCCCCCCCCCCGCTCTTTCTCTCTCTCTCTCTTTTAAAGAATTAATGTGCCATCTGGAAACCTGAGATCATGCCATAAAAGGAATTTTGGCTTTTTTTGGCAACCAGTCATGAGGATATGCTGTGACTGCACCTTATCAGAATCATGAAACATAATTAGAAAGGTGTATTAACTCCTGTGCTTCAAAGAATTTTTATATTCAGAATTTTATTTGCACTTTGAAAATAAAAAAAAATTACTGAAAATTTATCTCAGTGTTAAGGTGATTAATTGTATAGTTGTTGGATTCTCAAACCTGAATGTAAATGAAATTTCTTATGTCTAAAATGGTTCTGAGCTATTTCTAAACACTGTATGCTAGATTTTTATTCTGGTGTTAAGCAAATACAATTAGTTTATATGTTTATCTAAGGAGAGAGTTGCAGTTACATCGCAATTAACTTGCTGGTGTTTTTTTTGTTTTGTTTTGTTTTTCTTTTTCTGAATAATACAGTCACTGGAACTGTCAGCCAGAGGACTCCTTCCCCCTCTTTTGGAACAATTTTAACTCTAAAAAGTAACAAGTTTTTAAAAAATTAATTGAGAGAAAACAGCTGAAATCATGTAGTGAAAGAGTTAAGTCCACATGAAAGAATTCATTTCCACTTTAATGACCTAGCCTTGCTGGGTTAGGACGGTGGGGAACATGCTTCTGACTTGCTCTCCTATTGCCAATTAACACCTCCTAGAACAGGTTGCTTCAGCAAGTCATTGAAGCTCAGGCAGTAGAAATAGTTTACATGCAGCTTGTTTTTCACACTAGTTGTTTAATACTCAAAAATTAAAGTATTAAAAGGTGCTTTCTTACCTTGCTGGGTAAGAGATAAACAGTACAGCGGTAGTTAATTTGTATATGTTTGGATTCATGTATTATTTTATGTTTAGTTTTGGTTTTTAATTGAGGAAACTGAAGGTGGTAGTTTCACTAAATTTATGAATTTTATAATAGAATTGAGGCCAATATTAGGTACTATAAAATTTAAAAATATTTTCAGCTAACTGTTTAGCATTCTGTACACTTAGCTTTTGTTTTATATTAAATGTATCTACTCAGGCCTTTTAAATTCATTTGGTTAATAAAAAAATAAAATTCATTTGTTAATAAATCTCTTTCTCTTTTTTTAAAAAGCATTTTAATACACTTTAATGATCATTCTAAAGTTCAAGACCAAGTATACACCTTAAACAGCTATAATAAAAAGTAAGTCTGTAACATTTTAATTGCAATTTTGAAGGGTTCTATTTCATTTTCCAAAGTAAATGTATATTCTTAGAAATTTGGAAAATGTTACAATTCACTGATACTGTTTATTTTACAATTCTTTTATGTGACACTTCGGTTCATGATTAATCAGCAGGTATTTTAATAACAAAATTGGCTAAATAATTGATACCAGTTCACACTAAGAGAAAGGTGGAGTAATATAACTAATAGTGTTAACAAATTTGTTAAAAGGCCTGAGTAGGTAACACTTTGAGGCAATGGTTTTTATGTCGTTATAATGGCAAGTGCCTTTTTTTTTTTTTTTAGCACTTAGTCAACAAGGGCTGCCCAAGTAAAAGTCACAGCTTTTTTATGCTAGATCAGAGTTTTAACCTTCTAAATGAGGAGAAAACAAAACAGAAAACTCATGTATCATTTAATTTAGCCGTATTTAATGTTTGTAGACCTGTGTGGTCATTTCTGTTTGATTCATTGTGCATAGGTAAGCTTTGTGCTGTTGTGGAGTGCGTTATTTTACATCCCTGCTAGGTAAAAGTTCATGACTGAATAAGGGCTGGTTATGTTGTCTGTGGGTCAGTTATTTATAGTTGTTTAGGTAGTTGACTATTTCTCCAGCTTACAGATGTAGATCCCCTGACCTCACTTTAAAACATTCAAGCAAACAAACTTTAAGCAGTTAGATTTAAGTAATTTTAACGTGGCCAATAGGAATTGAGTACCACAGGTTTAGTAGCAAAAGCATTTCCATTTCTAATCTTTGAATAAATTCATGGATTTATAGGATTATATAACTGTAAATCATATTCTAATTTATATTTTTTGTTTGTTTTGAGACAGGGTCTTCAGTATATTCCATGCTGACTGTGTCCTCACTGTGTAGCCAGGTTGGCCTCAGACATACAGCAGTCCTCCTGCCTCAGCTTCCTGAGTTCTGGGATAACAGCTGTATGCTGCCATGCCTGGCAGATTCTCATTTTTAGATGGGACCATTGCTCCTCACTTTATGGACCTGCTGGATATGTGTGTGTGTTATTTTGAGTGGTATTGTATTAAACACAAACTGTCTTTCTTTAGTTCTGGATGATTTTTATTTCTTGCTTAGATGCCTCTTTAGTAATTCTAGTGCTTTTAGTTCTTGTAGAAGGTGTTGATAATGAACCTTGAAGTTTAACCCATATCATATTCAGTTACTAAAATGTGCCTTATATTCTTAGTATGCTGATAAAATAGTTGTCATAAAGTCAGTAAGAGTTCACATGAATAGTTGGCACACTATAGAAGCTGATAATGTTATAGATACCTTTTCCCATTACTGTATACTTTAATTGAGTGTAGGTTTATCCTAACAACAGTTAAGTTTGACTTGGGGGGGGGGGAACAGTTTGTATTAGTTTCTACTTAACTTTTTTTCTCATTATAGTCTTAGGGTGGGAAAATGAGGCAGGAGGGCAGAAAGAGCTAAAGGGCCAAGAAGTCTCTGTGGGGCAGGGATAAAAACCAACTGCTGCTCTGAGGTACACCTTGACACATCATTATCCTGACCATTTCTGGTTTTGTGGTTTCCCTCATCGAATTCTTGAATCATGGTTTCACTGTATCTCTCTGTCTTCCTCCCTCCGCTCCCAGAATGCAGGGATTCTTGACTTAAATCTGTAATACACATATTTGATAAATGTATTATTACACACATTTAAGTTATTTAATGAATATACACATTTAAGTTACTTAATATTTAAAGTAGAGCTGTGAACATTTTTATTTGTTTGGGGAATAGCCATAAAATATCTTTTTTTTTTTTTTTTTAAAGCCTGGGTGTCTATAGTCCTGGCTGACCTGGAACTTACTATGTAACTATGTAGAGCAGGCTGGCCTAGAACTCAGAGATCCATCTGCCTCTGCCTCATAAATGTTGCTATTAAAGGTGTGCACCACCACACCAAGCTACCATAAAGTATCTTGATGTTTGAGACCTCTACTTCTGAGATAAACCATTATCTGATTTTTATTGTGGCTTAAATTTATTCAGTTTAAAATGTATTAAAACAGTGGTTCTCAACCTGTGGGTTGCAACCTCTGAGTGTTAAACATATAAGATATTCTACATATTAGATGTTTATATTACAATTCAGATTAAAAACAAAATTATAGTTATGAATTAGCAACAAAACAAAAATAATTGTATGGTAGGGGGGTGGTTATCACAATGTGAGGAACTGTATTAAAGGGTCATAGCATTAGGAAGGTTGAGAATCACTGTATTAAACTAATGATATGGGAGAATTGGGGATTTATTTGAGAGTAAGAAATTTTAGATTCTTGTCTCATGAGTTTGAAGAGTAAAATTCAATGACCACAGAGGACAAGTATTATAGATTCAGAGACAGGAACTTAAGAGAGAGAGGAAAGCAGATTTCAGCTTTATCAGTAGCAGGTCTCCAGGAATAGAGAGAGCACCATTAAGGTGCATTTGGAGCTTTTGAAGGACTTTAGGGCAGACATTGTGATGAGAAGTGGGAGTAAAGAACTATTCTTTTCTATTTACCTGTGTGCTGTGATTTTAAAAATACCCTAAATGCTTTGTTAGAATCAAGTTTCTCATGGTAGAGTTTAATCCAATTTGTTATTTTTTTTCCTATAAATACCTCCCACACACACACACACACACACACACTCCTAGTGTTGCAAGTATGCTCAGTATTGCATGCATTTGCTCTGTATAACTCAGTGCACTCATCCAAATTTTAGAAATACAAAAAGACACTGGTGTTCCTCCTCTCTGGATATCTTAACTGTTTTTCAGTAGGAAGGGTATCTCATGTTTCTTTTTCCCTTTTTTTAGTAGAAGTGGTTTCAAATTCTAAAACTGTAAAACATGAAAGTTCAACTATCAGAAGAAAAGTTGATTTGTTTGCTGGTATGCTGTAGTGGAAACTGCATATTACTATCCATCAGAATTATAGTTTAGTTCTAGTTGGTGATAAGTTTTAGCTTTGAGTCTATGTCAATATATGCTTTAACTGTCTCACAAAGTTCTGGAAACTTTTGTATTCACACACTTCAACTAAATACTTAATGACTTGAAACTGGTCACTTGTTTGGAAATTTTGTTTTTAATCCCTCCATACCCTGAAACAGAGACCTCAGATTTCCTTCATGGGATTATATGATTTTGAAAACTTTAGATAAATGTATTTTTCTTCTCCCTCTTTCTATGATAGATGTTTACAGTAAGAGTTTAGCATACAGTATAAACATGGGAGTTCAGGTAGATACACAGTTATTTTCTAAACTTGTTTGACATGTATCTTAGTTAGGGTTTCTGTTGCTATGATAAAATATCAGGACCAAAAACAGCTTAGGGAAGAAAGACTATTTCACCTTACACTTTCAGGTAACAGACTGAGGGAGATCAGGCAGGACTCGAGCCTACAGGCAGGAACTGAAACAGAAGCCCTGAAAGTCTCTGCCATTGTGTAGAGTAAAACTTTTCATAAACTTGGTTTTCTGTTGGGTATAAGAGTGAATTGAGTCAGCAGAAAGTTTGCTTAGGTATTAATCTAGTATGCGACTCAAGACATTAAATAAAATAAGTTAGAAAGATTAATTTATAGAGAATATTCTGGTGCTTGAAGACACTGAGTTGGGAATGGCTTACTTGGAAATAACGTGATGATGGAGTTGGAGAGTTACTGTGTTTGAGCTAATCAGCCCTCAGACGTCTAACCTGAGCAAGGTTACAAGAGGTTTTTCATAGTGAACCCTAGTCTACTAGCTTGGATAATTTTCCCATTGGCTTATAGTTCTAATGTAGTCTGAAATCAATGATCTTGATGTTTCATCAGGACTCAGAGTCGCTGGAAGACCTTTTTAGAACCCTGATTTCTGGTGATTTAGTAAAAATGTGTATTGCTCACAAGTTTCCAAATGATAGAAATAGGACTGATTCAGAGTTTGTACTTTGGGAATTATTAGTCCAACTAACTGCTGTATTCTGTCATTTTTTTTCCAGGTATTTAAAGAGCTGTGTTGTATCTTTGATCTTTTCCAAATATCCTCACAGTTTTCTTAGTATTTTGTATGTATTATGATTTCTGTCATGATCTTGTCCTGTGTAGCTCTAGATTTGGAGAGTAAGGAATTCTTTACAAGTGGAATCTCTTACTTAAAAGTCAAGAACTGGCCAAAAATATTTTATCCTTGAGTGCTTTAAATTACTTTGCATTAGTAAACACTAAGTCTACCAGTTTCATTTATGAGCTGATGACTAGTTAGCTTCCCCTTCCAACAAAGCTGTGGAGAATCTGCCTTCCTGTTAGTGTATTTGGTGGCCACGCCCCTCTTGTAGCTTTCATTTTTGTTACCTCAGCTTCATTGAGTATCGTTGACAATACTGGTCTTCAGATGTACATATGTGTGATGATTTGATATGCCTGCTATTTTGTGGATGGATTCTCACAGGCATGGTGGTTGTATATGCATTATGCCTTTTCCCTATGATTGACCCATCTTCCTCTTTTCCTTTTCCTTTAATATAGGCATCTTCCAAGATTCTAAATTAAAATACTTCCTATAGCTGTGCATGTGACATACTCCTGTAAGCCGCAGCACTCAGGAGGCAGAGACAAATGCATCTCTGTGATGAGGTCAGATGTAGTCTGGTCTATGTAGTGAGTTCCAAGACAGGTTGAGGTACATAGAGAAACCCTGTCCATATAGCAACAGATTGGCTTTAAATGTATAGCTATTGCTGTTTAAGATGACTAAAGCAATCAGAAGGTGAGGCTTTCTACAATGTTCTTTAATTGTAGGTTAAGTTCCTGGGTTTATTTGCATTATTTAAAGACAGTTATGAACATTTTAGTTCCTGCAAACATTCTTTGTTTATTTACTCACATAATTTCTAGGAGTGAAAAAATAGGTCATAAGGTTTGTGCAACCCTAATGCTATTGCTATCCATTGTTCAGCTGCTTTTGATGGATTATACCAGTTCATATTGCTACCAGTGCTGCTCTGTCTCTCCTTTCTTATCCTTTCCAAAAGTGGACACTGTAAAACTTGTCTTGTTGGGAAAAAAGTCTTAATGTGTTAATTGGTATTTCTTTAATTAAAGAAGGTCAGCTAGGGAGGTTGGACACATTTCATATTTATATCATTTTGTATTTTTTATATAATTAGCTTCTATATTCTTTGCCTGTGTTTCTGCAAAGGGCTTAATAATTTTTAAAATTTATTTACTTAATGACTTTTTGACATAAATGAGGCAACTAAATTTTCAGAGTATTTTGCTTTTTAATATTCAGAAATTTTATATTGTGTTTTTAATTGTATATTCTTTTATTGATTCAGTTTGTTTTGTGCCTGTCATGTATTCCTGCACCCTGACCACATAGACATTCATTATTAGAAAAGTTTTGCCATGCTTTGATTTTCTTTTTTAATGTAACTCTTCTTGATGAATGCTATAGCATGACACAGAGAAGCAAATTTAGTTTGAAGTGCTTCTGTTCTTTAAGCAGGTTAGGAAGATATAATATATTCAGTTCTATGGTGACAACGTGGAAAGCTAATGAAATGCAGTGTCTACAGTAGTATAGCAATATGATTAGGTTCAAGATAGAGAGAAGCCCAATTTATCAATATACTGATTGAAAATCTTACAGCCGTTAGTTCTAAAAGATGGTTTAGAGTCAGATGTTTTAATAGTGAGTGCTTTGATTTTTAAATGCTAGGTAATGTTAATATATTCACACACAGCAGGATATAAAATGGAAAGCTTTGTAATTCCAGATTATTCTATAAATTCTTCATAATCATATCAAAATCTAATAAATTTAACAGAAAACAGGAATGGCTGAATGTCACTTTTGTTCTGAAAAACAAACTGTAAATACAAACTCAATTGATTTCAGAAGTACAGAGATGATCTAACAGTGTACGGTGTTCCTCTGTTCAGCAGAGCAGCACAAGACAAGTGAACCATAGCACCACTGCGGCCTCTACAGAAACATTCAGGCCCAAATTGTGCATCCCAGACCCAACATTCAAAATGTTTTGAAGTCAAAATGGTAAAGCGTTCAAAAAAATTTCCAATTTCTAGACTGCAGATGTTCTGAAATATGAAACATGCCTTGTCCTAATTATTCAGTCTTTTTTGTTGTTGTTGTTGACTAACTTTCTTAGTGTTTGCTTTATTACTTTTAAGCAACATATGTATGAATTTCTACTTTAAATCCACTTGGAGGTTGTTAATCATTGATTTGTCAATAAACAGTTTTATTTCACCTTACTTTACTTCATTTAGTATTTTAAATTTTTCTTGTATTTTGATTCTACACACGCATATGCGATTGCGTGCGTATGTTTTAAAGATCTAAAATTGGGTGCCTGTAGGTGAAACGCTTTTATTGTCCAGTCCGCTGACTCTTGCAGTGCTCTAACAACCCTGTACCTAAAAACAGAAATACCTGACTTCCTGTGGTGAGTCCACTGGCCTCGAACCCACAGGCTTCCCCTGGCAGCCTTGAGCAAATCTGTAATGCACCTCTGCACCTGCGTTCTCCATTGCTTTACGTCAGTCTTGTGTCTACTGCCTTTTTCCTCCCAGAGACTTGGTAAAATATACACTATGGTTTCATTTTTGAGCAGTTAACTTAATGATCAAAGTGGTCTTTCAAATTTTAATTTTTGGAACAATCACCAATGAGCTCTGTCCCTCTCCATTTGTAAGAGAGACTGTTGTATTCTATGTCACTGTTAGGAACCTACAATAATGTTATTTTGTCCTTGTTTCTTATTGTGTAACTTTAATTCTTACTTTTTAAAATTTTGTTTCTCTTCCAATGTTATATTACAAAGAAAATCATATTCTACTACAGAAAGATTTTCTAAAATGTTGCTTGTTACTCCAATTTTTAGACAAATCATTGATTGAGTTAGAACCCATTTGCTGGTCCACAGAACTATTTACCAGAAGACACTAGTTAATACCACATTTTTCTCCTCTTGAGGGCTAGGTAGGTCATCTTTGTTGTTAAGCTGTTTGTAAGTTTTTACATTTCTCTCTGAACTCAGTTTGCAGGGTCTTTAATGAGGTCTCTTCTTTATTGCATCTTTGAGTCTTATTCAGAACAAGTAAATTTAGAAATACTGTAGATACTGCTCTCAAGGTCTCTGTATGTATTCCAGTTTTTCCTCCCTCTGCTTTCTTCTGTCTCTGTAAATTCAACATACCAACTTCTCTTTACTTCTAGTCAGTACCCCACGCCAGGATTTTTAGTCACTGACTCACATAATCAAGAGATAAAATAGGTAGACCACCACCCCTGAGCAATCAGGAAGCTGAAGGCTTTGAAACCAACCTGGATCACGTAGGAAGAACTTGAAGGAAGGGGGAAAAGGAGGGCAGGCAGAGTCAGAAGAGGTAGAGAGAGGAGAGAGCTGAACAGTATGTATCCCTGGCTGTTGTTCTACAGACAACATTCTTACTGAAAAGGAGCAAGGGTCTTAGGTAACACAGGTCTTTCCTGACACAGGGCTTTCTGTAGTATGATTCTGAACCCTGAGAAAATAGATTATAAGAAAAGCTAAGATCTCTCTCCATTTGCATTGCTTGTTCTCTCTCACAAATAACTGTTGAAAATTTTCCTTTTCAGTTCTATTAGCTTTCGGGACCTTCTTTATTGATTAATTTTTTTCCAGCAAATATTACTGAGTTCTTGCTATGTGCTTTGCTAAGTACTGATTATATATAACACCCAACAGAGGCAAGGTTTTCTTTCATTGATGACTGAAAAGAGTTTCTGGATTCTATCAGTGATATATTTAAGGTAAAAAATGTGGTCTTTTTTTCATAATTATTTTCTGGCAAATAATTATTCGGAAAAGGCTATTTTAATATCCTCATGACACACACAGTTTTTAAAGTTGTTCAGTGTCCAGGAAATAATTTGAATATGATGTTTATCATCTTAAGGGTGAAGTTTAATTTCCACAAATGTATCATCACATCTAACTTGATACAGTCTTCAATTTTTTCATAATCTTTCTTTAAAATTTTTATTAAATTTTATTTTTATTTTATATGTAGGGGTTTTGCCTTCATGTACGTGTGTGTACCACATATGTTTAGTGCCTTTGGAGACCAGAAGGGGATGTTTATATCCAGAAACTTGAGCTACAAACAGTTGTGGGCCATCGTGTGTGCTGGAATTCAAGCTTGGGTCCTCTGAAAGAGTAGCCAGGGCTCTTAAGCACCGAACCGTCTTCCAGCTCCATATCTTAATCTTTCTTAAGTTTCTTAGCGAGGAGAACAAAGTTAGATTATTAAAGCTTCTATAGCTTCATCAGAAAGTGCTTGAGGTTACCACTAAGTTTTCGTTTTCAGAGTTTATCGGAAAGAAACAGTGAAACTGCATTCAGCGATATGTGAAGTATTTGCACTTGGGAACTGGCTATGCTTTAAAGCTTCCAATGACTATTGTAAGATTTTTAACAGCTCCAAAAGGTGACAAATTTAGTGTATAAATAGAAATACATGTAGATTGTTAGTGGAGTATGAGTAAAGCAGTTATTTAATTTCAACAAGTGAAAGCACAAAAGCAAGAGAGTGAATGGTTAACAACATATTTGACATGGTATAGAGTAATAGAACCTGGTCAGAGCCGTCAGAAACTTTGGACAGAGTTTGGGAATCCTGAGGAAGAAGGTTAGGAAGGAATGTAGGAGCCAGAGGGGTCAAGGACACCACAACACGGTCCACAGAATCAACTACGCAGGGCTCATAGGGGCTCACAGAGACTGAAGGGACAGTCATGGAGTCTGTATTGGTCTGACCTGTGCCCTCTGCATTTATGTTATGGTTGTGTAGCTTGGTGTTCTTGTGGGACTCCTACCAGGGGGAACAGAGGCTGTCTCTGACTCTTTGCCTACTGTTGAAATCCTTTTCTTCCTACTAGGCTGTCTTGTCCGGCCTTGATGTAAGGATTTGTGCCTAGTCACGCTATCTTTGGTTGATATCCCTGAGAGGCCTGCTCTTTTCTGAAGGGAAATGGGAGGAGTGGAGCTAGGTGCAGGGAAGGAATGGGAGGAGGGGAGGGAGGGGAAACTGTAATTGGGATAAAATATATGAGAGAAGAATAAATAAAATAAATAAAAAGAAACTATGTTTTAGACTGCCAGTATTTAAAAAAGGAGAAAATTGCAATGATGTGTAGTGCTTGGCCTGGAGTTGTACTTACTGCTGCTGCCTAAGGCCACCTTGAGGGTAAAGACCACAAGTGGCCCTGTGCAGCTCACTGTGATATCCAGTAGAGATTTGTTTCTTTTTGTGAATAAATAGCATCTTTTAGGAAGAAACTTAGTCGGCTCATTAATTTGTAATAGCATTAAAGTCAGTGGTCAGTCGCTGGAAGTATTTTCATGCCTGCCCAACCCTATCTCGTTTGTTCACACCTGAGGTGGTTGTGCTAAATTTGTTGTGTGTGGGGGGAAGGCAACAACTTCATTAGGCGAGTGCAGAGAGTATGTTGTTCACAGCTCTCTCACCTAGGGATTAGAAGTCGTCTTCCACTTTCCCTCCCACTGTATCTATGAGTCTGCAGAGTGATCCCATTCCTTAATCTGCATACTGTCTGTAGTTAAAGCTGAAGCGGCTCTGAGGATCTGCTGTGTGTGTTGATCCTTCAGTTTATCAAGCTAGTCCAATAGCAGGTGGCATTCAGAGTATATTGTGTTGTGATATAATGTTAACTAATGGTACAGTAATTGGCAGTAATTATTTTGTAGCCAAGATAGATGAACACTGTTGAAGTAAACTTTATGCCCATCAAAAAGTTGTCAGGATACTGAGTTTTAACTCTTGTCTTCATGGTTGATATTTGTAAATATTTCATGATTATTTGCATTGTAATTGGATAAAATTGATGTTTTTTTTCCTGAAGCTTTCATAACAATCAAGTTTATTTTACATGTAAGTGTAATCTTAACTCCAATATTCTGTGTATTATATTAATTGATGGACTTGTTTCTAGGGTCCACCTACAGATGCTCCTGCGGTGGACACAGCAGAACAAGTTTATATCTCTTCCTTGGCTTTGCTAAAGGTAAGAAAGGGATGGAATTACTTGCTCCAGAGCTTCCTTTCCATTTACTTTTTTACTTTGGTGTATTTGTCGTCTTAATTCCCTCAAGAGGATTATGTAAGTATTAGGATATTTCTATAAAATAGACTTTTAGTTCCACAGAAACAAAATAGGTTATTTGCTGCATGTGTGTGTGTGTCAAGTGCTTTGTGTCCATATGTCTTCTTCTTTACAGATGTTAAAACATGGCCGTGCTGGAGTTCCTATGGAAGTTATGGGTCTAATGCTTGGTGAATTTGTTGATGATTACACCGTCAGAGTGATTGATGTGTTTGCTATGCCACAGTCAGGAACTGTGAGTATTACTTATGTTGGCTGCTGCACCTTTTTCTTTTTTTCTTAATTCAAAATAATTTTCATCTTTTTATGTTTTTCTCTTTGTTTTAGGAAGCAGCAATCATAAGATTAGTAATACAGATTTTATCTTGTGTTTAACTAAATCATTAGTCCTTTAAATGAACCATGAGCTCTTATCAGCTGAATGATAGTAGTGCTAAATTACTTACTGGATTTAAAAGTTAGTTACTATAAAAGTAGGGTGCTTGTTACATTAATTACTAGGAACATTTGATGAATGGTTTTAGAAGCTGTATGAAATTTGAATACATGTGAATTAGTCCTCCTGTAGGTTTCTATTGTTTTGAAGTCTGTGCTATATATGGTAGTGAATGACATTCAGTTGTTAAGTAGTAAAATGTAGATTTTTGAAAGCAATCTACTATCTGTAGTGACAGTTTTGCTTTGCCTTTTATTTATGCCAGTAGATTTTTATAAAAAGTAGTGCATTTGTACTTTTCTGTTTGGATTTTTTAAAAAAGATTTATTTATTTATTTTATGTATATCAATGCACTGTGTCTGTCTTTAGAAATACCAGAAGAGGGCATTGGATTCCATTACAGATAGTTGTGAGCCACCATGTGATTGCTGGGAATTGAACTCAGGACCTCTGGAAGAACAGTCAGTGCTCTTAACCGCTGAGCCATCCCTCCAGTCCTGTTTGGATATTTTTTATGGTTGTTATTTGTTTGTGTGTTTGTTTGAGATAGGGATCTTACCATATAGCTCTTGCTGGCCTGGAATTTTCTATGTAGAGTAGGCTGCCCTCTAACTGACAGAGATCTTCCTGCCTCTGTATTGAAATGCTGGGATTAAAGGTGTGTGCTATGGTACCCTGCTGGATTTAAAGAAAATGTGAAAACACATTATTAAATGCCAGTACAGTAGCTTATGCCTTGAAGCACGGCACTTGAGAGGTGGAGAAAGGACATGAGGAATTCAAGATCTTTCTTGTCTGGAATAGTCATTTTGAAGCCATTTGGCCCCACATTGAAACACCAGCTCAAACTAAAAATTGTCAGCATTAATTCTACCTACTTTTCAAAACATGATGTGTGCCATTCTCACTTTTGTACCTTTTTTGTGTTTCTCTGATGGTTTTTGTCCTTTACTGTACCAGTATTCTTATTAAGGCTTAAAAGTAAAGCTGCTTGCTCTGTTTAAAGGCCCTCACTATGAGCTTACTTTGATAAAGTACACACTAAGGAACAAATTATAAACATTCAACTGGTGCCATTGTATGTGTATATACATAAATGCATATATGTACACACACATAAAGCATAGTTTTCTCCAGAGCAGCTGCTATAGTATTCAACATATTTGCAAATAATACAAAACAATATGAAAATCGACAATTCTTCTAGATGAGGTAAGTTTTTGTTTTGTTTTGGTAAATTGATTTGGAATTGTTTTGTCTTTCTGAATATCTATTATACTTTATGTTCATATGGATATGTAAACGCTATGTTAATCACAAATTTATATTTAGATTTAAATCTTAGTCTACTGTTATGTCTTCTTTTTCTATCAGAATATATAAAATACATAAAAATTAACTTATTTCTGTTATAGGTAGCCCCCATGTAGATAATTAGGATAATAAATGATTCTTATACATCATTACAATGCCTCCGGATAAATTCTTGCTTGTTGGTGTGAGATAGGCTATTTTGATACTTATATTCACTCTGTGTAGTAGAATCAGAAAGTATTTCTTTTGGCTCAAGACTTTTCTGTAAAGAATATGTCTGCATAGTCATCCCCTCTACTTCCTCCCTCTCTCTCTTCTCCCTGTACCCTCCTCCATGCCTCTTCATTCTCTCTCTTCACCTTCTCTTTAATGAAAACAAAACCCCCAAAAGATAGTCTCAGCTCAGCAACAGAGTGCATCTTCTTATTTTCTAAGGATGTCCTCTTTGGAATTCAGTATGCTGTTTGCTTTAGTGGCGTGGAGATGTTTATGTTAAACTGCTTGCTTAGCTAGATTAGACTTAGATGCCCGACGCCGAAAGAAAGCCCTATAGGAAGTAAATGACACTAACCTGTAATAGGTCATCCTTTATAGTAACATTTTACTAACATAAGTCCTTCTTATTCTGTATGTTAAAAATCATATTTCTTACTAAACTAGCAAATTATGGCAATATTGAAGAGAGTTGATTATGTGGTTTGTGTCTAGTAGTGAGTTTTTGTGATTGCTGTTTTATGAGGCAATATATGATTATTCTTTGAATTATTTTTGAGATCAAAGGTGTGCGCCACCATGCTAGGCCCCTCAAATTATTTTTATTCTTTTAAAAAATAGTATTGTACACTAACTGACAAGTTGTAGTTCTTATCCTGTTAGAGAGTGGTATCAGGAGGTATGCTTGCCATAGGTCGGTATAACTGAAAAAAAAATCATAGTTTGTCGGTTGTTTGGTACTTCTTGTAGATACAGAGCAACAGCCATAAACTTAACACCCCGAATGTTGTCTCAATCATTAGCTAACAGCAGTTTGGTACTTGACAGTTTTAGAAATCAGTGATTTAAGTAGCTATCAAATACATGTATCAAAACCTGTAAAATTATAATACAAAATTGGAGTAGGGTTTTTTTTGTTTCTTTCTTTACAGTATATTTCTTCTTTTCCAATTTTACTCAGAGGAAAAAAAATTTTCTTTTTTCTACTATAGGGTGTCAGTGTAGAAGCAGTTGATCCAGTGTTCCAGGCCAAGATGCTAGATATGCTGAAACAAACAGGAAGGTAGGTATTTTTTTATGAGTGAAAAATATTTTTGGAAATGAACCTTAAAGTTAATGATATTTATAAACATCATTCCTAGGGGAGGAATCAGTATAGTTGGTCTGCCTATGTGATGCCTCTTGACATCCTGAATGAAAGTCTACCAGTCAGAAAACTGCCTTTTATTAAGATTCTCAGCTATCATGTCATAGGCTTGGGCTATACTGTTCCTCTGTTTAGCATCTAGAATTACGTTCTCTTTACTTGTAAACAACACACCTGGTATGTTCTGTGTATTAGAGAATTGCAGCCGAATGTTGTTCTGAATAAATGTGTGTAGACTTGAGTTTTAAAGACAGTAATCCAGTGTTTTTCTCCTTCAAGCTAAGTCTCCCAATAGTTGTCATTCTCTTGCTCAGATTCTTCTACTGTGGAAAAAACTTCAAAATTAATGTTAGCAAAAGGCTCAGCAGCTGAGCAGAGCAGTGCAAATTGGTTTTTGACTGAGTTCCTAGTTCTACTGCTGGTTTAATTGATATTTAATCCTTTCACAACAGTGGATCCTGGTGTCCATTGTTAAAAAATGTACTCTGTGCCTGGAAAATCCAGCTCCCAGAGCTAAGGAGTTAAAGAGTAGATATTTACTTGAATGCTGAAAGGGTAAAAACTGGCTCTGAGAAAGTGTGGTAACAAGGTGAAAAACTGAAAGCCTTATCTACCACTGCTAATGTGCGGCTCTTAATGATAGCCCTCTTTGTCACACTTACTCATTTCCATGTTTGCTAGAGAATACGGTGTCCGGTTTTAGAGTTTCTAATGGTGCTTTTTCACACCTGTGTGCTTTCATCTTTTCTTAATTTATACCCTGTTAGTGTGTTGTTTCTCTCCTCTCATCATGCATTGCTGTGTTCTGAGTCTGAGTGCCCTTTGTTTCAGGCCCGAGATGGTTGTTGGTTGGTATCACAGTCACCCTGGCTTTGGCTGTTGGCTTTCTGGTGTGGATATCAACACTCAGCAGAGCTTTGAAGCCTTGTCGGAGAGAGCTGTGGCAGTGGTTGTGGATCCCATTCAGAGTGTAAAAGGAAAGGTAGAGTCAGTTCTAACGTCACTGTGTCTATTGCCACTCTGTACACACATGTGTAATGAGATCCTTATTTGACTACACACACACACACACACACACACACACACACACACACACATGAAGAATGCTTTTTATTGAAATTATGCAAGACCTTAAATGTGTATCACAGTATTAGCAATTTAAAAAATTATGTAGGGGTCTTATTTTTAATTTATAGTCATTAATGAATTTTCTCCTTAATTTTAAAAAAAATTATAAATTTGAGTGTTAAATCATACTAAAAGCCTGCTTCATACATTTCTACTAATATTTAATAAATATTAGCATATCTTAAAAATGTTATTTTAAATGGCTTTGTTTTTCAGAAATTGTGCAGCATATATTCTGGAGTTGGATATTCTAAATATATTAGACAATGAAAACTTGTCCCAAAGACTAAATAATCAACCATTCATGTATTTGGAGTGAGGACCCAGATGAATGATTAAATATGCTGACTGATTCTAAAAAGAGGTTAACTTGCAGTGCACATTGGGTTATATTGTCCTTTGTTGAAATCTCTTTTGTTCTTGTTTGGTTCTCTCTCTTTTTTTGTTCGTTCTTTCGTTCTTTCTTTCCTCCTTTTTTATTTCTTTCTTTCTAGCCCCATATGCCATTTTCCTATTTCCTGCCTCATGACAGCAGGGTGCAGCTCTATTATCACCTTCACAGAGCTGTCTGCAAATGTGAGAGGCAATTCGATTTTGCTCAACCACAGGGAGAGTGGATTAGAAAAACTACAGAACATAGAGAAATTGGCTAGGTGGTTACTGCTTTAAAATACTGCTGAGGTGTCTTGTTTGAGCATGTACTTCCATTGTAGTGCAGAATAATTGTTAAAGTAAAATCACAATACACTTGCAGATTCCTTTTTATGCAGGTTTTACAAATAATTTTTAAAGCACTTAAAAATAAATATTAGCTTGATATCTCTCAGACCTGGAGTTTATAGTGGTGTGGATTACATTTACATCTACGCAGCAGCTGAAGCAAACTAAGTGTGATTGTTAAAACATGGATGCTGTGTGTTACAAATTTGAAATGGAATGTTTTCTGATACCATATTATTATGATGTATAAAAATTGAGGTCTTATTTAAAGCTTGATCCTGTGAGATGTAATGTAGCTTTTCAAAGGCAGAAACTGTTCCCCAAAACAATAATAGTACCAACTGATTTACTAGGCAATTTAAGGAAACTTGGGATGCTTGCTGCATCCCTGTGTTTCCATTTATCTGCCCTTTATTTTACAAAGTAAATTGTGACTTAATAAAGATGAAGAAGTTGAAAATCCTTATTGCTTACCAGATTTAAAGTACAGTGTAATTTTCTGGTGTTTAAGGTATCTTTTTAGTAGCATAATTTAAGATAATTATTATTCTAGAAGTAAAGAATTCAAACTTGTGAAGCAGTCATTTACAAGCAGTGTTTATGGCTTATCTCTGAAGTATTCTAGAGAGCAGTTTTAGCTTCAAGTGAATTAAAGAATTGTGTAATGCCGAATTCCCGTTAGTTCTAATTAGTTGCAATTCATATTAAAAATGAAGATAACATTTAAAACTGTACTTATAGCAAAAGACTTGACTATTGTGTAATTTTTTAAAAATATGTAAAATTACTTTATGAAATCATATGTATTATTACTTAGCTTTATTAAGTCATAAAATATTGTTGCATTTTTAAAATGTAACTATATACAGTCAGCGGTCCTTTCTGCCTGTTACACTCAGATTCATACAGCTGTGTTACCTGCGCTGTATGAACACGTCTCTGTCAGTATATTGTTCATCTGTATGGCATCTAAGTTTGGTTGTAATTTACTACTTTTTAATTGTCAAGAGTTTTTGACACTACGAATCAACTAAAGGCTAGTAAATCCATGATGGGATATTTATTTAAATCATGAAATTTAAGAATATAATTTATAAAAATAAAAAATTCTGTGGTACTTTTCCCGGTATGTGATTTATCAAAACCGTCAAAATATTTAATAAAACTGATTAGATCAAGAGTTAAAATGACAGTCTATACATAAATAACTAAAGTTGAAACTCTGTTACACTTTTAAAACCTCTTTATATATTTCAGTTTTTATAAATTCCAATATTACCTTTTTTTTTAAAGCAATTTAGATAAGTATGGATTCTTTGTCATCTAAATTCATTTCCAGTAAGCTCAGTTTTCATTTAGGGTGACTTGAGTGTGCTATAAATTGAATAACATTCCAGGTATTAAAGTAATAACCATTTGGACTTAATCCTAGAGATAGGCACCATTACAGTTATTGTTGCTATTATTATTATTACTGATGAAAATAAACAGAAATCCAACTCTGTAAAGTTATACAGCACGTAAGCTTTTTTCCTTTGCTCTTGACTACTACATGTTATAGGTCCGTTATAACCCGAGTAACTCAGGAGTGGAATGTGAGCATTAGAGGTCACTGCACAGCCTTTTAAGTTCATGTGACAAGGTTATCACTCTCTGAATTCAGCTTCCTGTAGCCTAAGTCAGAGGAGAGGACTTCACGTTTTCTCTTATTTTAAACAGTAATTCATATTATTTAAAGTAGGTGTTACATGTGATTTTTTTTTTTTATGTGGTGGAAGTTATGTTAACTTTAAAATGTTAGATAAGTTTATTCCCTTGGACTTTGGTGACATACCTGGCACCAAACAACAAAACCACCATAATAATAAAATAATCTATATGATAAAGAATCCATATCATGTGCTGAGTTATATAGCACAAATACTTTTCAATGATAGAAGAGAAAACTCTTTGCCATTTGAATTGTAGAGAGTAAATCGTAGAGATTACCAGTGAGCTCTTGATTTCAACTATTTAATGACATAGTTTCAAGATTCTGCTTTAGTTTTCATTTTATTTGTAAGGTATACACACCTAAATATTTTATACTCAGAGCCTCAGATGACACAGTGGTAGTAACTTCTTGTCTAATTTGCCATGTAGTCACCCTGCAGCAGGACTCGATCCAGCACAGGAACTTTACAAGTTGACTGAACCGATAACACCGCTACATACTTCTTTTTCATATGGGGTTACTTTGAGCAACATCTGAAAACTACTGTATAATGTGGTCTTAAACTTACCCTTAAAAATATATTAGATTTAGAGAATTAACTTTCCTTGACTAGGTTGCTTTTCGTGACTATGTAGATGCTGTCTACTAACTCTAGCAGTCACAGTGTCTGTTTTCTGTTAAAAATAAAAAAAAGTCTACTTTGGTAGCATCCATGGTTAATTCAGAGTAAGTTAGAAAGCCCTGTGAAGGGCAGGGTAAGCTGTGGCTCCGCTTACAGGCTGGACAACATCAGAAAAGAAACCTGGCCATGTGGGAAGAGTGTAGGAGGAACACTGCACTAGGTGCTTCTGGGATAGTTTCATTCTTTCTCAGATAGATCTTTCACCAAACATGGAGCACTAGAAAGAAATACAAGTATAGGAAAAAGTGAATTAGAAAATGAATATTTCTAAGGGCTTTCCTGTTTAGTTTTTTTTTCACATATTTAGGAGTTGGAAAATTGTAATTTTCATATGTTAATTTTAAAATTGTGGTAGTTTAAGTTATTTAAATAACAGCTCTATTTTTTCTTATTAAAAACATATATATATAAATCATGTAAAGAGATAGGATAAAATACTGAAGAGCGGCATGACCTTAAACCAGTTACCTAATTTTTGTGAGGCTTCATTTTATTATCTGTAAAACAGAACTTTTGTATTCATTTTGTAGTATTTTGAATATATTGGGATGATACACTGATTAGGGAGTATATATCACATATACATAGTGATATTGATGTACACGTCTATTAGTTGCCATGTGATAAATGGTATTTTATTAGTGTAGAAAGTAAGAACTAGCTTTTTAAAAAATATATAGGATTTTAATATCTCTGGAAATCCTACTAAAAATACATCTGCATTAACTCCTAATTTGTTCATGCTTAGGAAAATGTTGGTAACAGCTACAAAAGAAGAGAGTCTTCTCATTTCAGAATGTTCTTTAATGGGCACATAACATTTCAAGGATACTTTCTCCAGGTATATTAATGAAGAGGAAAGGGGATAGATTTGCTGGAACTCTAGCCTATGGACTTGAACAGTTGGACATTTTATGACACTTAGATGCGAGTCTTCCCTATCAGGCTCTGACAGGTATTGACAGGCTACACTTATATACATGATATAATTATGGGTTTCCAACTAGGACTTTCATGGCAATTTTAGGTTTAAAATATGAAGGAATAAATGTTATATAGAAGTAAAGTTTATTTTAATCTAAAGCTTGTGTGTTAATGCATACTGAGCTAATTAATGTTACCTTAGTACTTGCTGTTTGTTTTCAGTGGTGTGATTATGTTTAAAAATAATTTGAATGCAGTTGTATTGGTTTTAAGAGAAATGGAATTTAAGACTATCCCATTACTTATAAGAATAATATAGACTTTTGGCTTACTGAATGCTTTTACTTCCGTAATCCTCTAATTATCCAGCAATCCACCCGTGCTGACGAGCACTGTGTGCCAGGTATGCACTGGAGATACAGAAAAGAGGAAGCTCTGCTCTCACCCTTAGTGTTAGTTTGTTAGGTTTGTGTGGGTAAACAATGAGTTTAATTAAGAATCTTTCCTGCAGCATTGTATGTTAAGTTTTAAGAACATACTGATTTGACATTAGCTCTAAAGGAGGTCTTTGTGAACCTAGGCCTTAATTTTGCGAGGCTTTAATGTGTTTCTATAATTTTCTAAACAGTAGAATTGGTTATAGGAAATTTCTTAAAAGACATCAGGTATTGTTAGACTATTACCAGGGAAAGAGATGTTTACAGCCATGTTTTACATTACAGCTGGACTTACTGTATAGTTTTTATTCTAAATGAAACTAATCTATGTAACTTCCAGATTAATCTGCCTCTAGATGTGATAAATGCGTGGAAACTAAGCAGTAGTACAGAAATGAGAATATACTGTCAAACCTAATGACAGGTTTTAAGATCGTGATTGATAGCTTGCTTTTTATTCATAAAATGTATACAAGCATACTTTCTTAAGAGTTTTTCATTTTGTTATGTATTTGCTTTATGCCATTTTGATGGGCTTTATTTTTATACCGTAACTACAGTTATGGAGTAGCTATCTATTAATAAGTGAGCCATAAACCCTGCTTTTGTGTAAGTGAAATTTATTCTTTTTTAGCTTTTGTGTTAATGTAGTTATTATATCACATAGCTTGCTAATAACTGAAATGGTTTGGAAAGATAACTTCTACTTATTAATAAGCAAATTTTAAAATTGTTATGTTATATGTAGGAATTTAGTTAATGTTTTTCATGCTAAATACATTTGCCTTTTGAGTAATGCTAGTTTGAAGGACATAATTTGATTTTCTTTAAAGATGATGGTATAGTACAGTAAATGTACACAGATACCTTACTTGTCCATTGCTTGTTAATACCATCAAACCTTAGTATCCAGGAGTTTTTTCACCATTTACTTTATATGGGCCCATTAGTAGGGACATCACCTTTATTATCACAGTTTGATATTAAAAGAACAAGATCTAAAATCACTTGTTCATTTTGTGTAGGCTGACTGTAGCTACTGGAGACGATTGGCACTCTTGAGTTGGTATCAGACCAGCAACCCATAGGTGTTGGGCTCTTGAAGCTCATTAGAAGTTCCCTAAGGAGTTCAATATGAAGTGTGCTGTTTGTCACCTGTGTGCTGACAAACATCTATCATTCATGAATAAAGATTCTAGACATTTGCCATTTTGTGTGTGTGTGTGTGTGTGTGTGTGTGTGTGTGTTTATGTTTGTAAAACAAAGAAAAGGGCCATGGATTTTTAGAAGAAAGCAAAGACCGAGAAAGAAAGCATTGGAGGGTTTGATGGGAGGAAAGGAAAGGGGGGCTTTAATTTCCTCATTTTTTTTTCATGTATTAGGTGTCTCAGGATAGCATATTTATAATTATGATTTGATATTTAGGGTAACTTTTCACAATGTCTACCCTCACAGTGCTGTTCTTTGTTGACTGTGTCAGGTTGGGTGCTGTACAGGTCATAACCAAAATGCAATTACATACATGACAGATTTATTTGGAGAAAATACCTGTAATGGATAGAGGCTTGAGGGATGTGGCTCTGAGTTAGGGAGGGCCTGGCCATAGGAGTAGTTGAATCACAGTTACTTTTCAAAGGTGTCTTTATTTTGGCAGAGATGGCTAAATTCTTGTTCCATGGTTGTGTTTAGTCATTGGCTGGAAGCAGTCCCGGGGATATATTGCCTGGTGTGACTGCCCAGTGGATTAAAAGGTGCAGCAGCTGGAGTTTAGAAGTCAGCTGTGCTGTCCACAGCAGGTTCTATTAGAAGGAGGGAGAGATCTAAAGGGAACAGCTCTGTGACTACCACAGTTAACAAGAACTGTAATGACAAGCACACATGTATTATTTAATCTTATCACCAGCTCTGTGAAGTATCATTCATGAGGAAACAAAGAGATTGAGCCATTAAGTAACTTGTCTTAGGTCATTTGGCTAGCAGGTAATAGACCTAGAATTTTAACTTTGAGAGGAGACTCACGGGTAGGCATTCAAATTCCTATACTATGCTGACTATATGCAAAAACTAAAAAGTTGTGCTCAGTTTCCTTCTGTGATTTAAGTAAATTCTTTTCAGTGTTTTATGAATCTAGAAATGTCTAATTACCTTTGTATTACTAGTCTCTAAAAATCGATTTGTTTTCATTAAGGGATATATGTTCAAAATTTGTGGGCTTACTCTTGAATTTTGATACATGTCTTCACTTGCCAGGAAAGTACATTATGCTAGATCTGCCCCTTCCCTCTTCTTCCCAGTATATTGAAATTGTACTACAGATCTGTAGCTACAGTAAGCAATTCTCTGAGGATGAAGAAAGAAACTGTACATCCACATAGGAATTTCTTTTCCAGAGCTAAAATTGACATTTTATAAATAATTTCCGTGTTGCAAACTTGAGACCAAGAAATCACAGCAATTCAGTGATATGCATTTGGCATGACTCAGTTTTAGTTCTTAGTGCTTTTCATTGGAAATGGCATAAAAAGTAAGATATCTTTGAATTTTTTATGCTGTGGGCTTACAAGAGATGGAAAATGTTTTTATCTTATAGACGCATGGCAGTGCATAGCAGCAGAAGTAACGAAATGGTCACAAACCCCCATAGTATTCCCCAGGTCACAGTCATTCTTAATTTTTAAAGAATCTAGAAACAAACTAAGTAGTTGATAACCGCCATTTCCAGGCAGCAGTTCTTGTTGTTGCACTACTGTTCTTCCCCTACTTCTCATTTCATAGTGGTTTAGAGATGGATTCTGTATGTCACTTGGATTACATGCTTTAAGTATGAAACTTCACTGTTAACTGGGTTTTCTTTTCTTTTTTAAGTATTTAGCATTGCTTTTGGTCTTAATCTTTTCCTTCCTTCCTTCCTTCCTTCCTTTCTTCCTTCCTTCCTTCCTTCCTTCCTTCCTTCCTTCCTTCCCTCCCTCCCTCCCTTCCTCCCTACCTCCCTTGCTCCCTCCTTCCCTTTTTCCCTTCCTTCTTCTCTCCCTCCTTTCCTCCCTCCCTTCCTTTTTTCCTCTCTCTCCCTCCCTCTTTCCTTTCTTTTTTTCTTTCTTACTAGCTATCGGTATTAGGGTGACCTATAGAGTTATAAAAGATTCTAAATATTTACATCTCCTAACCCTTTGATCTCAAGAAAATGACTGTGTTATAAATGTTTTAACATCAGTTCTTCCTTTTGTTGTGTTTTAAAAACACTTCTATTGGTCATTGACTTCTATGTAAGTACAGTTGGAAATGCCCCTAGGAGCCACTATGAGAGGAGAAGGAGAATAACAGTAACCTCTGCTGGAAGAATATATCCAGTAAAATACCTTTCTGTTAAATTACATTGAGTGTTACTTAAAAAAAAAAAAAAAAGCTTCCTTTGAATGTAAAAATCATGGTTCCAGTTTGATGCTTTAGAAATTTAGTCTGGTCTTTAAGTGACCTAGAGAAACATGGATTAAAAAATAGCATATTGAATGAATTCATATATATATGTATACTCATAGAAGTATATATATGTATATATACACTCAGAAGAAATCAAGAATATGGATTAAACTGAATCTGAAAATAATTACAGCTTAAATCCTAAGCCAGATTCATCTTTAAATGGAAATGATAGGTCTTTGACCCTTGGGTGTGCTTGGAATAAACATGGAACTCAGTATTGTTTTCAAAACTATTTTGCTTTTGTAAGCTTAGACAGATGTACAAGAAAGATGCAGTTTTTATTTTGTATTGGCAGCTTCCAAATATTTAGTATCTATTTCCAAGAGTTGCAATTAGTAAAGCAACCATGGTACTGAAGTCTGCACATCCCACAGCTAATTATATTTGCAAGGTCAGAGTGAATACATATTTTCAGAAAAATAAAGGGTTATATAAATATGTGTCTTCTACTTGGCTGTTATATCACAGTTTGTTGATCTGGAGTATAATGTGTACAATTCACAAATTTGTCTGATAACAGAAAGTGGTGTGTGATTGTGTTTATTTTACTAACCAGTATATTCACAGCAATCACTTCCAAATATCTCTCCAGTAAAGATGTGTTAATTACAAAACAGACAAGGTCTTCTATTATATTAAAGCTACTAACAAGAAGACAGCAGGAATCACACATGTAAATAGCATCATCAACCCCTATTTTAGTCCTCTGTTTTGATCTGTGAGTTGCGCATAGACCAAAGGTGCTATTAAAGACTGAGTGTATGAAATAGGCAGCATTATATGAACAAAATTTATTCAACAAGAAAACAGACCTTTAACATGAATTTAACAAGCCTGAGAAATTATAAACTATCATATGCTGCAGATTCATGCAGTGATAATAAACAAAAAAAGGAAAGTAAGAGGTTTCCCTAAGCTAGCCAAACTGCTAATGGTTTTGTTATAAGCTGTCTACTGTTGCGCTGACCTCTGAAAAGTCTCAAGGCACTTGTACCAGAAAAAATTAACTGGTCAGGCTGGTAAATAGAGATCCAGTGAGTTTTAGGGCTTCAATATAGACAGGAATTTTTAATTTTTCTTCCTACAGTGTGGAGGTTATTGTTGCTATAAGGAGGTGATTTTGATGTAGTCTTTCTTTTTTTCTTTGGGTTAAATTTTGAGGTTCACAAGACAAACTGGTTTCTTCTATACATATTTCAAAGTAAGCCATACAAAAAGCAGAATGCTTTAAGAATGCATTATTCTTTCTTCTCCTTCCCCCTTTAGTGCTTTAATTCTTGGAGGTTCTTTGTTTAGTATGTTGCATTTTGATTTATTTTCCTAACACTGAGTGACCACTTGCTGTCATTCGGTTACATCATTCTGTAAATACACAAACAACATGGAGAAACGGCCTGAGCTTAAACACACCTCCACGTTCTCACTAGGGCTTTTTCTTGAATCTTACTGTGGCATAATTAACACCTTCTTCACCCATTGCTCATTAGTGTACTGGACATTAATGAGTCTATTTTGATAGGTTGTCCTAAAGGAGAAATCTACTTATTCTCACAGCAGAGAAGGCAATTATAAAATGGTACAGAAATTAAAATGTAGAATATATTGCCATATTTACTTTTTATTGCATGTTAAATCTAATTTTGGTCTGCAGGTTTTTGAACATGTTAGTTTCCTTAAGACAGTTGCTATAGCGATGGCAGAAAATTCCTTTAATTTTAGTGTAATCATTCCTATTGCTGCTTAGGAACTATCAATCTGAGCATGTCATTTCATATAGGTCATAATTTACTAGTTAAAAAACATATTAAATTCTTAAAGCTTTGTTGTAAAATTCTTTTTTTTTTTTTAAATTTCAGGGTTAAAAAAAATAGGCCATGGTATCTACTTACCTATGACCTAGCTGGCATTTTCATTTTCTTTTATGATGCTTCACACCTGCTTACACTGTTCCATTGAAATGACAAAGTTTTGCATGAAAATTGATGTCTAATGTTTTAGTTTGAAGATAGTTGGCATTAAAATATATGTAAGCATTTCATTGGGACATGATATGAAATTTTCTATAATTTACAATTTTTTGTCCTAACAGTGATTTTTACTGAACTCTGAGGATGGACTCAAAGGAGTTGACAAAAACAATGATAGGCTGTTTTATATTTACAATTAATAGTTAAAAGCAATTGTTTAGAGTTCTGATTAAACACTTGACTTTGAAGCAATAGACGTTTTGGAGAAAGTTCAGGCTTAGAATTAAAAGCAACGTCAAAACTTGACTATTATCATTAGGACAACAGGAGTGTACAGAGACTTTAGACAATCTTGTAATGCTTTAGTGTAATTTTATGTTTGCTTTAACTATTACCATTAGACATTTCATAGAGTGTAAATAAAAATAACACTTCTTTGAGACAGGATCCCACATGTTAACTCTGGCTGGCCTCAAACTCACAGAGATCTGCCTGTGTTTGCCTCCCCAGGAATGCTGGGATTAAAGATTATGAATGCTGGTATTATAGGCATGCACCACTATGCTGGGCTAAAAAGCCCTTAAAATAGATTTTTAGAATTGATTGTATTTCAGTTAGCTTAACTTGAAAATAATAGTTTTTAAAATTTCACTGTATTAACACAACAGTTATATAACTGAAAACAAATCCAGATAACAGTAGCTTTGAAAAACACTGTTAATCTTAGATGTCTAATACTTTTGAAGATTAATCAAGAAGTGATATATTATTGTTTCAAGGTTGTCTTGGAGAGGTGGTCTGTCTTAGTATCACATGGTTTTACTTAAAATGTCACATTTTTAATGCTTTATGTTCTTTCAAATTTGAAGGATGAGCATGTCAGTAACAAGATAGAAAATAGCTGATTCTCATTAATCTCTTGATATGAAAGAGCTAAATACCATGATATGGATTATGAAGGAATTTGAATCTTTAATAGACAAAAAGATTTTTTTTCTATGAACTTGTAACCTATTGTTTCTTACTGAGAGCATGGATGACCTTGGTTTCCTTGTATTGTACCTCCTATCCTTGACAGTGGCTTGGCTGTTTACAGCCATCAGACAAGGTAGAAAGTATTTCAGAGTCAGAGAAGTAAAGGGTATCTGACTAGTGGGGACACATGGGCAAGTGACGTGCTGGCTGCAATTTTGTTGTCATTTCAAGTACGATGATGGCATAGCTGATGTGACAGGACTGGGTCTTAGATGTAGTCCCTTAGCTTGTGCTCACTTTCAGTTTTAGTTTCCCCATCATTCATTTTGACTAGGAAAACTATAGGTAACAAATAAGCACATCCATGAAGGTTATTTACTGTATGCTTAGTAATGACATATTTTTAATAATAAAGATGCTAAGTTAATATTTTGCTGCTTCATGAAAATCGCAATAATTGGTGTCACCTTACATTACAAGATAGAGGGTGGTATACTGATGGCACTATCAGCAGGAGGCTCTTTTTATTAATATTATAATTAAATGATTTTCTGGAAATAGGCCAGAAACAGATGCAAGTTGATCTTGCCTTGTCCACTGTTGCTTGGCACCATCACTTATTTTTAAAAGGAACTGACTTGACACCTTGTTTTACAGGTTGTTATTGATGCCTTCAGACTGATCAATGCTAATATGATGGTCTTAGGACACGAACCGAGACAAACAACTTCAAATCTGGGCCACTTAAACAAGCCATCTATCCAGGTAATGATGATATTTGATAATGTGTTAAGTCTATTTTGTTATTTAAATGTACTGTCATCATTTTAAGATCTAATTCTTAATCATTTTAATATTCTTAAAAGCAGTCTTTTTTGTCTTATTGTTGTTCTAAAAGAAAACACCAGCTCCTTTTGAAGCTACAGATTTGAACTAAGCCTGTGCAACAGACAAAACTCATTGTGTTTGTATGTATGAATATATGTATGTATCAAGAGAAGATGAAAATACTATTGCAAAAAGTTACATTGCCTCATATGAGTCAGTTTTTAGTTCGAGTTTGAAATTTTTTATCATGGGAGTATACGAGAACCTCTCTATTGATCATATCTTCTCTGTAGTTAGCATTCTAAGAGGAGGACCAATAAAAGTTTCAAGTAGGAACAGTTAGCTAGTCTAGATTGGATTCTAAACAGTCTTCAGAATAATAAAAAGTAAGGAGGAAAAAGCAGTGTGTTTTAAGAGGGCCCAAAAAACAGCTCTTAGGTAGTATTTAATTCTTTCTACCTTTTTTTGTTATATCCCCACCTTTGATTAAAATCCTCTAAAACACATATAAACATTATTTTTGATAAGTTTGTATTTTGTTTGTCTAGTGATATTAACCGCTGTTACTGTGGATCTTTGGTATTCAGACACTTGATATCCCTTGGAGTGACTAGTGTTTTCTTTGTTCCATTCATGTGCCTCATTGTTTCAATACAAGTCTTTATTGTCTGTAAGAAATTATGTTAAATGTGTTTTTAAGTGTACAGTCTGTGTGTCTGTGTAGGTAATTATTTCTCTAAAGATTAATTAATAGGACAAAAATACCATGTTTGATTAAATAGGACACTCAGGACAAAGACATTATAGTAGCTACTGCTATTTCCCTTCTGAAACCTTGTTTTGCCTTAAGGTTTGTCTTTGGGGAGTTGTGGCATTAACAGTTCACTGTGGTCCAGCCTTGGTTATACTTCATAACTTTGTAGTTTTAGGCAGTTTTGCTGTTAGCATTTCATTCTAGCACTTCATCAGAGTGCAATGGTTTGTCTCAAAAAAATGAAGTATGTTGCTTTTGAAATAATTTTTTTTTTTTAACAAGGTAGGGTAAAACTACAGAGAATAATGAGTATGAAATAAACTACCAGTGATTTTGATTGGGCACAGACAAGCCCATACTTGCATGTTCCAAGAGAATATATTATTGGGTCTGTTTAGCCCGTGATAATGACCTTTCTCATACACCCCCATAGCATCATCCTGCTTCATTATTTTCTACAAAAGGTTAAATAGCATCTCACAATCTAGAGTCATTGTGATTACTACTACATGGTACATTTCTGCCAGAAGTCTTTACTAATTGCAAGTCAGCAGCCACCTGTTGCATATTTCCTTTTTTAAATTCAAACGCTGCCTTTTAACTTAAGACAAAATCGATATTGAAATCTGTTTCTTCTGTACTAATTCACTTGGTACGGTTTTTTAATCCTACCTTCTATCTTTAATTAAAAATGGACCCTTTGAAACAGCTTTCCAGCCTCAGTTAAATGACTTTTATACAAAAGCTAAAGCGGCATTGTTTTTCCTATTATTTTAAGTTTATCTTGTCTCCCAGTTAGAATCTGTGGGAAAAAATATATATATATAATCATAGTATATGTAGTGTCCATTGGAATGACATCTGTCTGCGTGCTTTACAGTTGTGAGACAAATTCAACACTAAAGTACAAATGGGATCAAGACAAAATGAGACACACCTTAAAACACTTACATTAATTAAGACAGGCTAGATAGCAAGTCCGTAATAGAATTGGAAGGTGTCTATATCGAAATGTTAAGTTGTTGATTAGAAACCTTTCAGAAATACCACACCTTTTATTTTGAAGGAAAGTTAGTGTTAAGAGGGAACTTGTTCCCAAGACAACGTAGAAGTAAGTGGTAGAAATCTGACACAGGCATTAGCATGCATTCTGGAAGTCATTGGTGATTTTCTAGCACTGCTTCTCTGTTACACTTAATGATAGACAGGAATGTTATGATCACATTGTAAACTATTTAACAGTCATAGGAAAGTTTAAATGGAATATACAAGTTCTCCATTTCATAAGTACATGTTTTAGAACTTGTACTTACATATTTATACCAACACATTGGGTTTGATTATCTCTAGGTAGTACAATAATGGGACCTTTCCCCCTTGTTTTTTTTTTTTTTTTAATCCATATTGGCACATGCCTATAATCCCACCACATAGGAGGCAGAGGTAGATCTCTGTGAGTTCCAGGACAGCCAGGACTACACAGAGAAACCCTATCTCAAAAACAAAAACAAAAAAACAAAAAACAATAACTTTTTGCAGTAAAA
This sequence comes from Grammomys surdaster, assembly GCF_004785775.1. NCBI lineage: Eukaryota > Metazoa > Chordata > Mammalia > Rodentia > Muridae > Grammomys > Grammomys surdaster. The sequence continues at coordinate 5,577,238 of NW_021604636.1, read as the reverse complement.
CAGAATACTAAAAATATAGTATTTTATGTTTTTTTATGTATTTTATATGTGTTTTGCCTGCATATATGTGTGTGTACCTTGTATGTGTTTGATAGCTTTGGAAGTTGGAAGAGGGAATCAGATCTCTTGGAACTAGAGTTTTGGATGGTTGCAAACCAACAGGCGAGTGCTAGGAATTGAACCAGGTCCTCTGGAAAAGCAACAAGCTCTTGTAACCTCGGAATCGCCTCTCCAGCCCAAGAAAATACTACTAGTATGTGCTCATGATAGTATTGAAGTAGTTAACAATAAATTCTATTTTCACTCTTAGAGAAGCCACTGTTGTAAGTATAATTCCTAAAACAGTGCTACTTGCTTCTAGTATAATACACAAAACTGTATTTTTTTGTACCCGGAACATTTGACTATCAGTGTTTAGAAATGGCAGTATTTATTTATTTAGATTAATTTTTTTAAAATGTTCCATTAAAAACTTGTTGGTTTTTTGATATTTCAGCTCCTTAAAAGTCACAATTAATTTTGAAGTTTTTATCCTGTGGACATTTAGTAAACATTGGTACTCAATACATGAACCAGGCTTTGAATCTCTTAAGTGTAGCCTTGAGCATGCTTCCATTGTGCAACAGAGTTAAAAATATTTGAAAACATTATTTTCAATAATTATAAGATGCAGAGTTGTAAAACAGCAGCAATGAGACAGTCATAGGTATTTTATTATAGTTGGAAATTTCCTACAATTTTGGCATGATTCATATGTTGCCTGTGTGATGCTTTGGTTTGTTTTGAGCTGAATCTCACTCTGTGTTCAGGCTGACCTAGCTCCACATAGTCCAGGCTGGCCTCAAACCCAGAATTCTGCTTTAACCTCTCAAGTGCTGGGATTACAAGTATGTGCTATAATGCCCAGCAATCCACAGCAAATAATGTACAGAGCTTTAACCACAAGTATACTGAATCTATACTAGTGGCTCTCAACCTTGGGGTCTCTATCCCTTTGGGGGTCAAATGACTCTTTCACTGAGGTTATCTAAGACCATCAGAAAAAAACATTTCTGTTACAAGTCAAAACAGTAGCAAAATTACAGTTATCAGTAGCAGCAGAAATACTTCATGGTTGGTGGGCTAGGATCACTAGAACATGAGGAACTGTATTAAAGGGTCATAGCATTGGAACGGTTGAGAACCACTGATGTATTCAGTCCTCCTATGTGAGTTCAAAAAGGGTTTGGTCAGTTAGTTTCTGATCTGGAATGAATGCACTGGGTATGCAGTAGGTGAGTAAGTAAAGTTGTAAGACTGTTGACTATTGTTTTATCATGTACTTGCTAGTCTTATGGTGCTTGAGTTACGTTTTATTACACTTATCAGAATAATATAATTGAAAACCAAATAGTGCCACCAAACATTAGGTTGTTTATTTCATTGGCACCGATGATGATTAATCTTTGAAATGAAGGCCCATCTGTGGATTCAGCGACTGGCCTCTGGGTTTAGTGGTTGTAATCGTTGTTAGTTTCCCACCATGTAGAGTCTTTAGTTCAGTTAGTGTTTTGCACAAAGATTGTGGCTACAACCAAGTCTCATTCCCCAGTCAGGCTGTGACTGCTTTGAGAAATGGGCAGTTCTACTTTCTGATTGCTATGGTACAACATTTTTATTCAGTAAAAGGTGATTTACTACATCTGGTAATTTTTGAAATAGATAAGGAGTTAATAAGATTCTCTAAATTTCACACACCAACCATTTGAAATCAACTTGGTATTTCTACATGAAATCAATTGCTTTCTATTGACTCTATAGGTTACTTTTATAGAAGCTATTAGTAATGTGAAAACTGATTATCCTAGGAAATACCAAGTGATTTGATATTTAATTTTTATATTTAAAATGTTCTTTTTATTCATCTGTCATGTACACATAGAAAGAGCCTACTAGATTGTTGTGTTAGAATATGTGGGGTTAAAGTGCATTCTAAGCGATCACTGGGTATTCACTTTCCCACCTTTTCTTAGCACTTTTAAGACTTAAACTGTAAAAACCCTAGTTAGAAAATGGTGGTTATTTGGTTAGTTCTGTCTTTATTTCCCAAAAGTTAACTCCAAACCATTTTGATTTTTTACATAAATTGTTTAAAAAGTTGTAAATTATAATTCTATGCCTCTGTGTTTTAGGAGGCTAATGGTGGATATGTGATGTGATATATATTTACTTTTTCTTTCACGTTTTTTATTGAAAATAATTTTTTTCCTACAGTGTATTCTGATCACTGTTTCTCCTCCATCTGCTTTTAGATCATCCCTGCCTCCCCACCCACCCAACAAGCCCTCTGTAGGAAACAGGCAAACACAGATAAATGAAAAAATAGAAGAGAAAAAGCACACGAAACATACATACACACAAATAAAATACAAAATTGGAAACTATAGTATACAAGGAAAAGACCAGGAAAAAAAGAAAAGTGTTCAAACAAAGCAATTTGAGGCAAAAATACCATTGAATTCAGTTTGTATTGATTTATCTGCTTCTGGGCACTGGGCCTGCACTTATTTATGTGTGGTTTGTAAGCCTCTGTCAGAGAAAAATACTTTTTCTTTTACAGGGAGTTGTCAGTTGGACATAGCTTCTTTGATATGGATGGGAGCTTGTGCATACTTCCCACTCTCAGCACTGGGACCCTGACTGTCTTGGACCAGTGCGGGCCTTGTGCTTGCTGCCACAGTCTCTGAGTTCTTGTGTGTGTTGGTTGTTGTGTCTGGAAGAAATTGCTTCCTTGGTGTCATCCTTTCCCTCAGGAGTGGAGTGTGATGAAGACATCTTTTAGGACTAAGTGCCTCAAAGTCTCTGCTCTCTGCACTTTGTAGAGTTGTGGGTCTCTGTGTTAGTTCCCAGCTACTGCAAGAGCTTGAAGCCTCTGATGCTAGCTAAGACATGCAGATATGGGTATAGCAGAATGTAGTCAGGAGTCATTTTATTGTATATCCTTTACAGAAGAATAACCTTGGTTTCCCCTGTAGTTTTATAAATTGCTTAAATTTTTATTGTGATTTATCTGTTTATCTTGGAGGTGTGTCTAATAAAAATAAATTCTGATAGGTGGAATTTAGATTTCTTGTCACTGAAGAACATTAGCGAAATGGACATTGTAAAGAACAAGCTTCTGGGTCTGGTCAGGGGCTCAGTTGGTGAGTGTCTGCTGCACAAACAGGAGGGCAAGACAGTGTGCATATGTTACCCTGGCAGAAGATGCCAGAAGCTCATTGGTTAGCCGGAATAGCTGTATCAGTAAGCTCCAAGGTCTGTGACTAGGCCTTGTCTCTACAATTATGGTGGACAGCAATTTAGGAAGACTCCTAAAGTTGACCAGAAGTCTTGACAAAACAATTACAGTGAACATACATATGGACCCACCCACCTTCCTCATTGCTATTTTGGAGACTTGCCAGGACACAACTAGTGAAAATTGAATTAACAAAAAGGGAAACCCAGATTAATGTGGATGAAAAAACGTGTACTATTGACTTGTTTTATATTTTTGCACACTATTGAAGAGTTTTAGATTTGTCTTTTGAAAAAGCACATTGCCCTCTAAACACCATAAAAATCAGAAAATAATTCTGAGTAGTTAGTTTGTGACAGGCTGTGATGAGCTCAGACTTTATTGCTATGACCTCTGTGTGTGGCTGTGGAAAGTTTTCAATTTGTGAAGTACCTGTAGTGCTTTAAAGAATTTCTCAGTAGTCTTGTAAGCTTTATCCTTAAACCTGCAGCTGAGAACAATGTTTTAATTTACTCTTCATTTACAAAAAGATTCCTTCCAGTTTTATTTAAAAATTTTATTACATTTTATTTATTTTGTTTGGAAGGAATTTGCAGGAGTCAGTTTTATTCTTCTACCATGTGGGTCCAAGGGATTGAACTTGGGTCTCAGGCTTTGTAATGAGGGCCTTTACCAACTAATCCTTACTGGCCCCAAAATGCCCTTTAAGATCATGGCAGAAAAGCTGGGCATGGTGGCCATACAGACCCTTAATCTCAGGACCCTGAGAGACAGGCATATCTCTATGAGTTCAAGGTCAGCCTAATGTACATAGTGAGTTTTAAAACAGAGCTCCATAATGAGACTTTGTTGCATAAATAAATAAATAAATAAATAAATAAATAAAAAGATGTGAATGTATCATGCATAAGATAATTAACAGTTTGATTAGATGAAACATTAATTTATCATTTTAAAAATTCTTTTTTAGGCATTAATTCACGGGTTAAACAGACATTATTATTCCATCACTATTAATTATCGGAAAAATGAACTGGAACAGAAGGTAAGTCTGTCCTTTTCTTCTTCTTTTACATCTGTGATGTATTTTTTGCCTGCATGTCTATTTCTGTACCACTTGCATGCCTGTTGCCCTTGGGGTCAGAAGAGACTTCTGGATCCCCAGAACTGGAGTCACACTGTAGCTCTAGTGGCACAACAGCACCAAACAGGCTGTTGCTGTGAGGTTTGTTTTTTTCACATGTCACAGTGTATTCAACTATCAAAAGAACAAATTCACTTTCTCCTAGTGGTAGTACTTAATAGAAGGCAAATTCTAAAGTATAACTTACGAAAAAAAGCTATCTTAAAATTATAAACTTGTGGCTGGAAAGATAAGGACCAAGTTTGGCTTTCTGCACCCACATCAGACTTCTCAGCTGCTCACAGCTGCTCATAACTCTAGCTCCAGGGAAACTGATGCCTTCTTCTGGCCTCTCCAGACACATGAACATTCTACACATAAATAATGTTTTAAAAATTACTAGGGGACATTTAGGGAAACACAGTACAACAAGATACAAACTCAGTCACGTGAGACAACTGAGCAGGTACAGATACTTCTTTCTTCCTTCTAGGCACGATAGCAAGGTTGAATGTCTTGGACCCATGTTGTAGAAGGCTAGGACTAACTCTCTGAAGTTTTTTTCTGCATGAAGGTGCATGCCCACCTTCATGTGTGCCCACCCAAAAATAAATGTAGTAAGAGAAAATTGCAAATCTGTAAGGCAGGAGAGGTGTCCATAGCCTTTTGAGATGCTGAGTCACGTAGGAAGTTTGTGAGTTTGAGGTCAAACTGGGCAACATAGTGTGACTTGTCCCTGACCCCCCCCCCCAAAAAATATACGTGTGCATATAAACCCCTTCTTTAAATTTTTGAATGTGTAGTTTTCTAGTTATTTATACTGTTAACTGATAACCCCGTCCCAGTGTATTGATGTGTTTGAAAACTGAACATGTTTGTGAGTTTTTCCTGCTCTGGTGTTTTTTTCAGTCCTGTCAGTAAGTAATAAGTATTAGTTTTTTATAGCAAACTTGTGTGTAATATGAGAGTTTAATACATCCTTTGATTTCATTATGTTTTTTTTAAGCTGCTGTGGTTAGATATTTTAGAGTCTAGCTAGACCCTGGTAATTTTAAATATAACTGAATAAAGAAAAAAAATGTCCATAGACACTATAAAAGTAGTGTCTTGTCATGGAAGGGAAGAAAGCTCTTTGTTAAAACATTGTGAGATGGTCTGTCGGTCGTTTTTAGTCAGCGTATTAGAAAGGTATCTATCTGTCTCTAACTAACATGGGTACCAGAGAGAGACAAAGGCATGGATGTGGAGCATTGGAGTATATTAGTATAAATTTAGGATATTTCCAGCTGGTACTTATTTGAATGAATAAAATTATATTTAAACTCATTAATTTTTGTGAAGTTTTTTTTTTTACAAGACAGAGAAAAGAAATAACTTTAAGTCAACAAAATAATGTTTTCCCTGTATTTTTAGATGCTGTTAAATTTGCATAAGAAGAGTTGGATGGAAGGACTGACACTTCAGGACTACAGTGAACATTGTAAACACAACGAATCGGTGGTAAAAGAGATGTTGGAATTAGCCAAGAATTATAATAAGGTGACAGTCACTTGTTACTTCACAACTGTCAAAATGTATATAATTAGGTACTGAGTGGTTCTACGAAATAAGTAATTGAAAGTAGAGTGGCCTCTTTTGTAGGTTTGATAATAAATACTTGATGTATAGGCAATCTGGTCCCTTTGTAGCCATAGAAAATATGTACCCAGAGGCATTTGGCTTCTTCTTAAATAGGCAGCTGGGGAGCTAGGGAGGTATCTTAGTAGTTAAGAGCACTTGCTCCTCTTAGAGAGAACCTGACTGGTGCCCAGCACCCATGTGAGGCAGCTGACAACTGCCTGTAACTCCAGCTTTCATGACATACACATATCAATATACATACCGATACATAACAAAATAATTCTTAAGCTGGCCATGGTGGGACATTTAATAAACTTTTACATTCTTTTACTTAATCGGTACTTACTGAAAATCTTCTGTGTGCCAGGCACTGGGACATGCTAAAAAGTAAGACATAAAAGTCCCTATTGCCTAGAGAGCTTACTCTCTGTAAAAGAATGTGAACAGATAGCATAGTACATTGTAATTAGTGCCATGGACAGAAGGGACACTGACTTTGTATGGAGGGCAGTAAAAAACTGTCTTACCAAAACATCGTTAGGTGCAATCCCCTGAAAATACTTATAATGCTAAATTGTATGTGCTTATTGGGCTGGAAAGTTGGCTCATGCAGTAAAGGTCTGAGTTTGCATCCACAACCAGTGTAAAGAAGCTTGCTGTTTTGCCCAGTGCTGAAGAGGTAAAGATAGCCTTGCTGACCAGTATTCATAATTGCCAAGACATAGAATCAACTAGTACCCAGCAACAGATGGATGTGTAAGATTGTCCTTTCTCTGTCTCCTCTGTCTCTGTCTCTGTCTCTGTCTCTGTCTCTCTCTCTCTCTCTCTCTGTGTGTGTGTGTATGTGTGTGTGTTTACAACGCAGCACTGTTTTCTATTTAAAAAGAAAGAAAACTTGCCATTGTACCACGATGATTCTGGAAGACATGGTTAAATGAAATAAACTAGACACACAGACAAATCTTCACGTGTGAAGTCCCAAAAGCCCAAACTCAGGAGTAAGAAATATAAAATCATGGCTTTTGGAGTCTTGAAGCTGGTGTTGGGAGAGGCTGGGAAAAGAGAAAAGGCATGGGATATGTTTAGGAAGTGGTTTACATGGCTAGAGTGTATATGAGGAGACATAGGAGAGAGTTACAGAGTTATTTCTGATCAGAGGCGTGATAACCTGCGTCCTGACGCTGGAGACAGGAGGAGGAGATTTGGATGGGAGTCACACTAAACGGCTGTGTTGTGTAATGACAGTGGCAATGGAGGCATTGATAGTACGGGAAGCATCTCACTGATTGGATGATGTAAAAAGTGGAAAAGTGAAGATGAACTTAACTATCCTTCTTACTAAACGATTGATAGTAATAACCTTTTCAATGTGGGCAGAAAAGGAAGGAATGAAGAATGTGTTTTGTTTATTGTTTTTGTTTTTAATTGATACTCAGAATAACAAGTTTCCTGGTGGTGTTTGGCCCATGCACCCACTCTTCTGTCCCTCACCCTGCTTGTGCCCCACTACTCCCAGTGTCCTCTTCACTTCCGTGTCACGTGTTCTCTTGCGCCTCCCTGCCCACTTACTGTTTTCCCTCCCAAGCTCCCTTTTTAGTTCCAAGAAATATACTCAAAGATACTCACATAATCAAAATTCAGAGCTACATCTTATAAACAATTTGAAATATTGAGAATTAATAGTAAAGGCTAAAACTCAAGATTTAGGAGGCATAGTTAAGACTGATCATTGAAATTGTAATATTTCTGTTTTTAAATTAAGCACTATATCATATAAAAAGTTCTATATAAGAGAAAATGTATAAGATTCGTCAGATTTTGTTACAATGAGCCATTTTGAAAGAACTAAACTTTGAAGTAAAGGTAACAGAGTCTAAATTTCTAAATAACTAAATTTCAAGCAGAGGTAGGTCGGGTTTTGACAGGCACGTTCTAGAATATAATATTCTAGAGCTGGAACATCCCACCCCACCCCACCCCCCCGCCCCAGTACTAGATTGAGATTATTTTTTTCTTTCTGGTGTTGCTTTCATGTTTTAGAGATGCAAAAGCAAATGTTGCCTATAGCCTAGATAGAGAAAGAAGTAGTTTATCATTTAAAATAGTTAACCTTTTATTGTTTTTTAAAAAAAGCTATAACAAGTTATTATTCAGTAGACTGTAGGAATGATTTTTATTCTTCTGTAACATTACATTTAAGTAAATTTATATTTTCTTCTGCCAGAAAATAACCTATTTATGGTTACTGCTGCCCATCTATAGAAGTTTTTTTTTTTTCCTATATTACAGTTTAAAAAATCTCTGTAGTACTAAAAATCTTGTAAGGTTTGGTTAAAAATGAAAACAGTGTGTAAGCTGTGATATGAAGAGTCCAGATTTGGGCATGTAATTCCCTCTGTGATTGAAAGAAATACGTTGAAGTTTTTATAGTAACACTTAAAATATACAAGGAAAGGCCTATGCTACCACAGTTCTTCATGGCATTCTTTTTAATTGGTTGGTTTTTTAAGCTAAGGTAATTATTGTTAGATACCAGTCAGGTCCTAGAGCAAAAGGAGTTTGAGGATAATTGAATTCTTATGTTCCAGGTTTTCAGTCTAAAGTCTGAATTTCACACAGGAGTTCTGCTTGATCATTACTCATTGGGTTTTCTAGTTACTGAGTTGTAACCCCTGCAGCACTGTGTTGCAAACCCCATCTATACAGGCCAAAATCCCGCTGCTAGAGTTGAAAACTGCTCATCTTTCTTACATTTTTGTAAATGAATATATAGGTGAAAAATGTATTTTCCTTTTACTGCATATAGCTCTATAAATTCTGAGACCTGACACCTAGCTTGTCAGATGATATGTTGACTAACTTAATAACGTGAATAATGAGATGTTTTTATATTTCATATAAACTGTAAATATATTTGGTTTTCTATATCATATTTATTAGTTAGAAATGTTTGTGGTCTTGTAATTAGATAGAAAAACAAAAGAAGATATAAATATTGAGGAAAGTTGGCCAAATCAACATTATTTGAATATAATATGATAGATTGTTTGCAGTCACACAGAAATCCAAGAGAATAAAAAGATAATTTTCATAATTGTATTGTCAAGAATGATGTAGGTGGTTAAAATGTTTTTAAAATAAAAAGACAAAAGAATTATGGGAAAAAAGGTATTGAACATGAGGAAGTTTCAACCTTACTAAAGAAAAAAAAAATCTATGAAGTAGATGTAACTTTCAATATTAAAAGTTTATGAAACATACTACCTGTGGGAGAGTAATCTGTAATATTTTACAGGTTGTATTTTATTTTATGAATATGTTTGTACGTATGTGCACCATGTGTGTATGTTTACCATGTGCTCCCCTGTTGCCCAGGGAGACCAGAAGAGGATGTCCTGGACCTGGAGTTACAGAAAGTTGTGAACTGCCATATGGGTGCTAGGGACTGAATAAGTCCTCTGGAAGAGCACTAAGGGCTTTTACATCTTTCTAGTCCCTTGAAAGTGATTTTTATTTTAAATATATGTCGTATGTCCCATTGTTTTAGTAACATTGTCATCTTCAGGATAGGAGATAGGAAATTGTATGCTTTAAGACTGGTTAGAACTTGAGAGTCAGACTCTAATTTTAGTCTTTCTGCTCTACATTCATTGTATTGACATACATCTCTTAAGTCATCTTAAGATGCAGTGCAGTGGTGCTAAACTTTAGCCATCACATATACAGATATATTATATATATATTTAAATAACTGGGAAGAAAGGAAAATCAAAGGAATGAATCCTTTTTAGGAGCCTTTGTAAATAGTCCAGCCAGCAAATCTGATTATCTCTCATTGGCAGAACATGGCCAAATGAGCAAACCCCTGGCAGCAAGAAAGTCTACATAAGTCTTGTAGCTGGGAACATTGATACCTTTAGGAAAATCAGAGTTTTGTTACAGAAGAAGAGGGAGATGGAGATTGGCAATTTGAAGATACTACCACAAATTCCCTCTCCTCCTTTTTTTTTTTTTTGAGACAGTTTCTTTTTATAGAGCCCAGATGTCTTGGAAATCATTGTGTAGACCAGGCTGGTCTTGAACTCTTGAGATCCTCTTGCCTCTGCCTCCCAAGTGCTGGGATTAAAGACATGTGCCACCACACCGAGTTTACCAAAAAACTTTTAATTTTCTAGAAGCTGAATTACAAATTGCTGTTACTATTACTATCTGCATATGAAAGTTAAGTGTTTACATACTCATGTGATCTTTTTGTATCCCTTAATTACTGTTACTATGCTTTAAACTGGATTCCCTGTTTAGATTTTTGTTTTGAATATCATAAATTTGACTTTATTACTATTCATGATGCATCATTTAAAAGTACTGAGTTTCTTTAGTAACAAATGTTACTATGAGTCTGGATGTGGTGGGGCACACCTTTAGTCCCAGGACTTAGGAGGCAGAGGCAGCTAAATCTCTTCAGTTAGGAGACAGCCAGGGCTACACAGACAAACTCATCCAAAAACAAAAAGCAAAACCACAAAAGTTTAACAAACAAAACCAGATGTTTCTATGAAGCCAAGATAGGGCTTTGCTGGAATCAGATTTTCATTGCTTATCTCTTATGTGACTAGAAACATGGTGGTCTCGGAAACATTTTCTTACCTCTAAGGCAAAGTTGTCTTGAGGTCTATGAATGACATATGAAATCCCTGGCATGTACACATATGAAGTGATGGGCACAAGTGCTTTCACTGTCATTCTTTTTTAAAAATTAAGTTACATTTGTTTATAGGTGGGTTATAGATGCATGTGTGCTGTGACGGAAGTTGTGGAGGTCAGAGGCAGCATGTAGGAGTTGGGGACTGAACTTAGGTTGTCAGCTTTGGCAGCGCCTTACCTGGTGAACCATCTTCCTGGCTCTTCAATACCATTCCTATTGCTTTTTTAAAAAGATTGTTTTTATTTTTATATGTATGAGTGGGGTTTTTTGTTGTTGTTGTCTCTTTTTTTTGCATGTTGTGTATGTACTGTGTGCGTGCCTAGTGCTGATGGAGTACAGACAAGGGAGTTAGATCCTTTGGAACTGAAGTTAATGAAGGGTTAAGAGCAGCTGTGTGGATGCTGAGAATTGAACCTGGGTCCTCTGTAAAAGTCACAAGTGCTCCTAACACTGAGCCTTCTCTCCAGCCTCGTTAATGTTTCTTAACTACTCTTAGTTTTTGACATCTAGCTAATCAACAATCCATTCAACTATTCCAATCAATCCTTATTATCTTGCTTCCTTATATCTCCACTGTCACTGTCTTAGTTCCCAATTGGTCTTCATGTTTCTCCAGTCTCTCCCACATAGTCTAGCTCTCACAGGGCCACATGGTCTTTCCATAATCAACATGGTTGTGTAACCAGAGAAAACAGAGAACAGCGTGACGAGTGCTATATGTGATCTTCACTAAAAGGCCAAGATCAGTCCATACTAGTGTATAGAATCAGTCTATAGTGGCAAGATCAGTCTGTACTAGTGTATAGAATCAGTCTATAGTGACTAGTCTATACTAGTGTATAGAATCAGTCTATAGTGACAAGATCAGTCTATACTAGTGTATAGAATCAGTCTATAGTGTTGATATCTGTAAAGAATGATGTATAGAATGTATATCTGTATATCTGTATATCTATAATGTATATCTGTACAGAATGATGTATAGAATGATGATATCTGTAAAGTTTACCTGCTGAGATCAATTTCTAAAACAAAGAATTCTTTCAACAATAATACAAGCCAGTTCAAACTGGGTAATGACTTGAATAGTCATTTCTCCAAATGGCACTAAGCACAGGAGCATCAACATCAGTAATTAGAGAAATGCACATCAAAACCGCAGTGAGAAGCCAAGGATGGTGGACTGGTTTGTAATATTGGCTCCTAGGAGGCAGGGGCAAAGCAACTATTACAAGATCTGGCCTACATCAAGCTAGTTCTAGGATATCCAGGGAGTGGGCAAACCAAAAACACCTATAGTGACACATCACTTCCCCTCAGTCACGATAACTAGAAGTAGAAAATGGTAGTGAGGATCTAAAGGAACTGGAACCTGATTATTACTAATACTGCAAAACAGGGCAACTGTAGCTGCTCTCTCAATCTCGTTTCTTCTTTGTTTCTTCTCTGAGCATGACTACTAATAAAGCACAACCAACCCCCTGAATGACCAGCAACCACTCACCTCTGTCTCTTGCTGCCCTAGAGTTTATATGCCTTCTGAGAAGTTTCCAGAATCCAAATGTCACATGATCACAGAAACTATCTGCAGCTGGTGCAGCCATGCCTCTGCTGGAGCACGAGGCACATCATAGTCGGCTGCGACAGTCAGTCCCCTGTTCCCCCACACCTGAGATTAAAACAAAATCATAGTCTTAGAATAGTTCTCTGGTTTCCTTAAAAGAAACCAAAATTTCAGGATTCTCACTACAGTCAACTGCTGTAGAAAACAGTTCAGCAGTCCTCATAAAGTTAAAAATATATGTAACTTCATAGCTCAATAATAATTCTACTCCTAAAATATGCACAAGAGAAACAAAACATGAATTCAAACAGAAATTGTATACGAATGACCATAAGCCAGTATTTACAGTAGTAAAAGGTGGAGATTACTCAGTGTCTATCAGCAGATGAATGGTTAAATACATTGTGACGTAGAGAACTATTGGCTGCATCAAAAATAAAGTATTGGTTGATGCATGCTACGGTGTAGATGAACCTCCAAGCCATGGTAAATGAAAGAGTCAGGTACCGAAGGTTGTGCTATATGATGCTTGTATGAGGTATTCTGTGCCACAGACAGGCACATTAGTGGTTACCAGAGACTCAGGGTGAGAGCAGCATGCAGGAAATAACAGCCTAAGTATATTTGGGACAGTGTAATGATTTAGGGTATGGGTGATAGTTATATAGTGTAACAAATACACAAAACGGTTTTTACTTTTAAGGAATTAATTTTGTGTTGAGTAAAGTTTACCTTACTTTTTAAGATATAAATTAGTTTGTGTCACTGCTTTGCTTTTTTTGAAATGTATATGTGATGTGCTGGCATGTATATATACCTTGTGTGTGCCTAGACCCCATGGATCCAGAAGAGGGCATCACATTTTCCTGGAAAGAGAGTTAGAGATGGCTGTGAACTGCCATGTGGTTGCTGGGAACCAAACCCAGGTCTGCTGGAAGAGCAACCTGTACCCTTAACTGCTGAAGCATCTCTCCAAATTCCACTCCTCTGCTTTTAAAATCATTTGAAAATTGAAATCTGTGCCCTTTATTGAAGGTCAGACCTGCACTGGCTCTTGCTTGCCTCTCTAGAATCTGTTTGTCTTAATACTAGATGGTTGGCCTGACTGTAGTTTCCTGGCCCCCTGAAAAGGCCTTTTCATCAAACCTTCTTCCCTTGTGAGATATGACCTAGCTGGCTAGCCTCCTGTCTCTTTTTCCCCTTCTTTCCCTCCCAGGGGTGGGATTATGGATATGTTCTTACTTTGAAATTTTTGGGTTTTTTTTGTTTTACGGCTATTAAGCTCCCTGAATTGAGCTGTCACGTCTCATTCTATTCCTAGCCTAAGCAGTTAATATTCAGTAAATTTTTTGAATGAGTGATATACTTGTGTTTTCCTGACATAATTATGAATTTATTAAACAAATTATCAGAAGTAACTCTCATTAGCTAATATCATTGTAAAGTGCTACCAAAAAATCTAAGGAATCACCCTGCCCTCTGAGGGCACCTTCCCTCTGCTAAGCTTCTGCTTTCCATGGTGTCAGCCTTGCTGCTGTCTCTTTCTTAGGTCTGACTGCCTCAGATGCTGTCACCTCATCATTGGCCTTTCCTTTGGCTTCCTCCTAGCATTCTTGTCCTTTGGTGATACCTTTTGTTTGCTGTGCTTTGCTTCCTACCACATGTAATTGAGGTTTAAATGAAAGTAAAGGCCAAGTGTGGGCTCCTTGAGAGAGAGACAGGCTTGACAGTTCCTTGGTAAAGGTGATGTAAAGTCACCAGAGCACTAGTGCCCAGTTTATGTGCAGAATGTTGATTGATGTTTGGCCAAGATGGTTTAAGAGTTCAATAAAATGGGGCTGGAGAGATGGCTCAGCAGTTAAGAACACTGACTGTTCTTCTAAATGGTCTTGAGTTCAATTCCCAGTAACCACGTGGTAGCTCACAACCATCTGTAATGGGGTCTGATATTCTCTTCTGGTGGGTCTGAGAGAGTGACAGTGTACTCACATACATAAAGTAAATACAATTTTAAAAAAAAGAGTTCAATAAAGTACTATTTGTAAAAGCATAAATGCTACTGGCTTTGGTAGCACATGCCTTTAATCCCAGCACCTGGAGACGCAGAGGTGTATGTGTCTCTGAATTTGAGGCTAGCCCAGTCTAAATAGTGAGTTGTAGGATAGCAAGACCTTGTCTCAAAAACATACATACATTGCTATTTAGTAGTGACAGTAATCAAAAGTTTTATTGTCCTTTATAGTCAAGTCTTCTTCCTTAGAAAGTTTTGCAAGTTGAATCATATTTGTTCATTTTGCTTTATCAAAATATACTTTGTAAAAAAGTATTTACTTAGACTTTCTGCTTCTGTAACCCATAGTGTTGTTTTGGTTCTACTCACTATGAAAAATAAATTTAAAAATCACAAAACAAGTAAACACTTAGCACTACAGGGGTTGCTTCTTGGTGAAACAGTGTGTACTATTGTAGCAGCTTGTTTGCCCTCTGCTACATTAAAATAAGTGAGAGCATGTTGTAGAAAGAACAAATAGCCGCCGAAGGGCCATTCAGAGGTAATATGTGGAATAAGGCATCTTAAGGAATGGGAGAGAAAACAGGTACCAGAGTAATTAATTGTACAGGTGTTCAGAAAACAGCTGCTCTGTGGATATCTGAATGCTTGCAACATGCCAAGGGTTTAGACCATGTTAAAAGATAAATAATGATGAAATTTGAGATATTGTTCATATGAAAAATTTAATCATTAGTAGAAAAAGAGAATGATGTTAAAGTGTTTATAAAAGTCCCTTTAAGATAGAGGGTACATTTGAGGGGCTTATGATCACATAACAGACCAAATTCCAAGAATTTCTCAGAGCTATGCAGACCGTGCATGATGGGATAGCCATCTGGGGGTCTTTGTTGATAAACTGTTAGAAACGTTTCTAGTGTGAATAGCCACAAACATTTTCAGTGCTTTTTTGTTGGTTGAGTAAACCGAAGAGCACGGATGCAAAAGCAAATTTTGAAGCCAAATCACAGAAGTTGCCATAAACACAGAAGCTCCCTAGTGAGGACACTGCCTGTGCCTGAATTTCATTTGTTACTGCTGCTACCATTTCTTAATTTTTTCTGGGGACTAGCCAGATTAGCACTGTGAGTGAAGACAGACTGGTCTTGCCCAGATTGGAGATGAGATATAGGTAACTTAGGTTAGAGAAAGTCTGGAGTACTTGGCTGCCATGACCTGGTCTGCCTTACACTGGAAATGATGTGCTTACGTCTTCTGTCGTGGGGGGTTGCAACCTTAGTGGATGCCTAAATCTACAGCTGCTCCTCATCTCCCAGATGGCATCCATGGCTGGGAGTACTTTTTACCATCTGCACTTCTCAAAGAGTTTGTGAACTCTCTTTTAATTATTGGGAATAGAAAAACTAATTGGTAAAGTGGTTAAATGTTGAACAAGATTTTTAAATTTTATCAGCTCTTTTTATATCCTCTTTATTCTTTCAAGTAATATTAAAAAGATTTAAATGCTTTTGACTTTCATCTTTGTATATTTGCTCTCTCTGATACTTGCATTTGATCCAAAATACTCTCTAATGATTATTTATATGTAGATTGGTATTTTGACCCAGATTCCAAAACTCTAGCCTCCTTCCATCCAGTAATGTAGTAAGTACTGTTGTTGCTGTGTGTGTAAAACAGCTAACACTGAATGGGTGTGGAGTACACACTTAGGAGACTTGTTCCATTCATCCAATGTGTTCTCAAGTCAGCAAAGTAGGGTGTCACAATTGTGAAAGAAATTTCGAAAGATAAACTATATTGCCTTTTGGTGCTTCTATTTTTGTAAGACATTGAAAAGTGGGAAAGCCATTTCCTAGTTAGAAAATACTTTCATAACTAGCAGACTAATAGAGTGACATCTGACTTCAAAAATGAACATATTCTCTGTCTGGGGAATTCTAGTTGGAGTGTTGGTGAGTTTTATTTTTCCTGCTTTCAGGTTTGAGAGTGATTCCTAATATGTTACAAATAACCATCCCCAGTAATCAGCAGACACAAGAGATATTCACCATCTTTTCTCTTTAGGCAGGTTCTACTGGCGAAAATTCTCTAGATAGTTTGTCCATTTATAAAATTAGACACTTGCCATCTTTGCTCATTTTCAAGTTCTCTGTTTACAAAACTATTAAGAAGGTGTGAAATACAGCCAAACTTCCCAGTTTATGGGAAATGTCTGATGATTGCATTTCCTACATGTTCATTGTTCACACATGAAGAAATTTGGCAGCTGTGAGATTATTAAGTTTAGAGTGTCCAAATCGAATCCTCAGTGGGATTTGGTTTCTGTTTTCTGACACTACATTTTACCCCCATTTATAACCAACCTCGTGCTAATGCTGTGGTAGCAGTTTTGGAGGTTGGTGATCACTAAGTTTTCTTCATCTTCTGTTTATCAGATGTCATGAATAAATTAGAGACCACTAGTTCACCAAATACAGGTTCTGTGTTGAGCTTGTGATATACCCACACTGCTCACAGGCAGACTTCTTAGGTTAGGATGCTTCCTGAGACCTTTGTGGGATGCAGTTATTGAGAGTGCAAGACTGCCATCCAGGCCTAAATGTTCTCACTGTTGTGGGCTTTTACGAGAAAGCTTTGACTAGACACAAAGATTTGTGGATAACTGTAAAGTAGTAGAAATGATTTTCATGTTCTTTTAATTTGGTTTTTGATTTATGTAATTAACTTGATGCTAAAAACCATAAAATTTTTTATGGTTACTTCATGTGGAACTTTGTTTTTTTTTTTTTAAAATGTATATTGTAGAGATTTAAAGATGTGTAGAGATGAACTTATAATGCATGTATTAGCTCAAAACCCTGAGCTCTGTTTGGTCCCTGATGATATTAAGTAGCTACTCGATACACAGGCTAGACTGTTGAAAGGCATGAAGGAGAGATGGGGACTTGGAGAAGGACGCTGTTGGAAGGTGGGAAGGGAGAGAGGGGAATTAAGTAAAGGAGGAGTCCTCAGACTCCCTTCTCCGCGTCGCTCAGTGCCATTCAGTGAACCAGTGGGAGCTTTTCTGCTATTGTTTATATTTTATAAGTGTTTCTAAATGACGGTGATAATAGTTTTCACTACCCTGAAGATTTTTCTGAATTAAAACAAAATTACTTTTCCCAATAAATTGTTTGAATAAAAAGTGTTCTGAATGAAAATTATGATCACCTTTGCTTTGGTGATTATTGTTCAGTGGGAAAAGTAAATTCAGAATTTGAAACTCTGTCCTTTGTGTTCCTTCACAGGCTGTAGAAGAAGAAGATAAGATGACACCTGAACAGCTGGCGATAAAGAATGTTGGCAAGCAGGTGAGGGGACTGATAGGTTACACAGTCACATGCTGGCGTGCTCTTGGAGCTATAAAACTATTTTAAGGATCATAATTTTTTGTTTGTTTGTTTATATTACATCTTCTGTTATTTAAATATATGAAATTTTAAAGGGTACTATATTTATTTGATGTCAAATTTTCTTTGCTATTTGTAGAGAATAAATCATGAATCTCTACCTGTGACATACTGTCCTTACTGAAAATAGTATACTAAAAATAAATTAAAGGAACTTCGGGTCCAGAGATAATTTTACTGTAGTTGGGATAAAATAATAAGGATGTGGTAGATTTATTTATTTAATAACCATTTTTTAATGATACTTTTTTTTTCAATAGATAGGTAGTACTCCTACAGATTTTCTTCATGTGTAGCCATTTTTATAAGTAATTTTTGTTACTGTATGTTTGATTCCCTGAGAAAGTTTAGAATTCTATTGACTACACTGTTGAGAAAGGATTTAAATAGTGATTCTTTTGCTCTTCAAAAATGAAATATATACTTAAGCCTGGTTATCAGAGGATGGGGGAACATACCCAGCAATTAAAAGAATCTACAGATTAATTAGACTGTTTTTCTAAAGAATGTTGATTACATTTTTCCCCATTTCATGGAACATGGTTATCATATTGCTGATGTTGGCAGAATCTTGATATTTCAGATGCAAGACACTAAGCTGTCTTTGCTTTCAGCCATCCTACCATATGCTCTGATCCCATCACATCTTACACGCTATGTAGGTTTGGGCCAGGACCATTCTTGGATGGGAAATCTCTAAGAATCACCCAGCTGCCACAAGAAGTAATGTAGATAACTGATAAATGAGTTACCAATTCACTGAAAAACCAATTAATCCCACAGAGTCGTAGGGCAAAAAGGCCTGACTTTATCGTATATTATAAAGAAAGAACTAAAATATAAGTACATTCTGAGTATTACAGTTTAAAAATGAGTACCCTCAAACCAAAATAAAATAGTTCCTATTTTCCAGTCTGCGTGATATTAGCCTTGTTTTCATTTTCGACTACTTATTTTCATCTAATATGTTAGATTACCAGTTTGGAGCCTTACCCTTTCTAGAACTCACTAAATAAATTACTTTCTGAGGCTGTGGTTTCTAGTAATGTCTATCTTCTTTAACAACCCACAGGAAAATAAAAGGACTCAGTTAAAATTGAAACTGAAAATATATAATTTGATGTGGTTTAGAAATCATCAGAATTGCCAGGCAGCAGTGGTGCAAGCCTTTAATCCCAGTCCACGGAGGCAGAGGCAGTTGAATCTCTGTGAGTTCAATGCCATCCTGGTCTACCTAGTGATTTCCAAGATAGCCAGGGCTGTTAAACACACACACACACACACACACACACACACACACACACACACACACA
>NW_021604636.1:5555348-5558166 GCF_004785775.1 Grammomys surdaster | reverse complement strand
CACACACACACACACACACACACACACACACACACACACACACACACCCCTACCTGTCTCAAAAAACAAACAAACAAACAAAAGAGATATCATCAGAATCATGATGGGTTTGGTTTTTTTGAGGCAGGATTTCTCTGTGTAACAGCCTTGGTTGTCCTGGAACTTGCTTGTGTGTAAACCAGGATGGCATCAAAGTCATAGAGATCCTCTTCCCTTTGTTTACCAGGTGCTGGAATTACAGACATGACCACTGAGCCCATTTTTTAAAATGTGGTAAATAGGTCACTGGCTTGTTTTTGTACTGTTGGTCTTTCTTAGATCCTTCACCTGGAATGGGTTAAGATTTAATCCCTAAATAATAGTAGTATGGTCTAGTCGTTGGGAATTGCTTGTAGCATGTATTATCTCAGTTGTAAAAAATTGGTGTATTGAAATTATAGGTAAGAAAAGTAGGCCCAAGACATAATCTAAGAAAGAAGACTTCGTAAAGTTATTTTAAACACATGTAAGAAAATAATGCTTTAAAATAGTTTCTTATTACATATAATATTTATCTTTTAAACTTTCAAATTTAGAAGAAATAACTTATTTGTCCTTAAACTTAAGTAAACATTTTAATTTATTGTTATAATGTAATTTTAAGTTTCATTTTTAACCTGTCCTATTTAAAATGGATCTGATCACGTTTAAGAGTTGTGCCTGTATAAGTTTCACTGACAATTTTCTAGAATAGCTGGATGAAGCATTCTTAATGTTTAGAATTAGTCCAAATTATGCTTAAATCTTTTAATTACAGTGGCTTTTGATCTAAGAATAGTCTTGAACCATTTTCTTGAAATATTAGGATTACATAGAATTTATATTTATTTTTATAAAGATAAAAGTAAGAATTTGTGTTCTAACCTTATCCATGCCTTAAGTAAAGCATCACCAGACATTAAAATATAATGATAACAATATTCCTACCACTTGGGCATATACACATGCATAAATGCACCTTCTTAACGTCAGGTAATTGTGAGTTTTACCTGTTCCCCTTTATGAAAACCTGTGGTACAGACCTATAGCTAGCATTGATTGCACAGATCAGACTTTCATTGTGTAATTTTTTTTTTAGCTTATTAATTTAGAAACCACGAGAATGTATCAGTGTGTTGGAAAAGCTGAATGATAAAGTATGTGTAAATTTAGGCTTCATTACTAATTTAATCTGCTCTTGAAAAAAAAATAGTTTACCAGTAATACAGCTATCTTTTCTTTTTCTTCTTTTACATTTTTATTTTTCCTTTTAGGATCCCAAACGTCATTTGGAAGAACATGTGGATGTGCTTATGACTTCAAATATTGTCCAGTGTTTGGCAGCAATGTTGGATACCGTTGTATTTAAATAAGCGATGTAGAGAGCTGTCAGTGGTGCTCTGAGTGTCTCGTCCTTCCTTGTTCCTAATGCTCACAGACAAGGGAACTGAAGGTGATCTGGTGACGTGTGAGACACCTGTGCCACCTCCCATCTCAGTTGTGCACTTGCTTCTGTTGATTTTGTCCGGGTTTTGCAGATTCCAAAGTTGTTCAGCAATACATCAAAGTGAACAAATTTTGTTAAGATCCCATTTACTATTTGAAAAAAATCAGTAGCACAAATATATTTTGATTGTTGCTTACAAAATAAAATACATTTACAATCCATGTCTCCCGAGGTCTTTTTGGCACTGGGTGGAAGTGACAGAGTAACATTTGACAGCGCTTTGGAAATCTCACACAAAGCTATGTTTCTCTTTGCATTTTGAAATCTAATAACACATAACACATCACTGTGATAACAAAACTTCACAAATTAATGATTGCCATTAGTGAGTGGCTTCCTCATTAGTGAGTAACCCAGATAAAATGCTGAGGTGTTTTTTTTTAAGCCTTTCTCTCAATCCAACATTATATATTCATATCTTAACATTGCACTTTCAGGATTTCAGAAAACTACATTTAAAAGACAGGCCATTTTATTTTAAACTATCACAAATTTGAAGAGTATATTCTACGAACAATTTGAAGTTGCCTAGAAGTTGGCTGCTGGAAAGACCACTAGATTTTCATGTAACCCAGTGTTGGAGGTATATGTTTCCTTCAAAGGTAAATGGAAAAAAAAATAAATAAAAGGACCTAGTATAAATTGAATACCATGAGTTTATCAACAATACTGAATTAAATTTGAAGTACTCAGTGGTTGATACCATAGTATTGATTATTGGCAGTTATCATAGCTTCTCAAGTAACCTTCCTTGTTAATACTTACTCAAAAACAACTTACTGAGTACTCAAAGGAGTATCTAACAGTATGAAGACAAATATTTAATTCTAGGTTGTGTCCTTGTAAAAATATGGTCAAAGTATTTCTAATTCTTCATTAAAGGAGGGTTATACTGGATATCCTGCAATTTCACCTACTGGAGTACCATGGATACTGCGGTATACCAAATACTGTCCTAATAATCCTTCTATGCACTTAACCATCTGATGAAATTGTCAGAAATTGGAGGTGGAATTGTTTAAGTTTCAGTGCATTTCAATGGGTTGTTTGTTTGTTTGTTTTCCTTTTTCGGGTTGAATTAAGATGCTCTGGGCACTTCCTGCTTGTCCTATCTTTTAAATGTAGTGATAGTGTCTTGTTAACTGCAACATTCAGTTGTGAGGATTGCATCTAATCATTTAAAACTAAAGAAAATGTGGAGGCACGAATGTTCCCTTTTGACTAATTCACACTATGAGCATCTTCCTCTTTCTTTCTTTCTTTCTTTCTTTCTTTCTTTCTTTCTTTCTTTCT
>NW_021604636.1:5553236-5555338 GCF_004785775.1 Grammomys surdaster | reverse complement strand
TCTTTCTTTCTTTCTTTCTTTCTTTCTTTCTTTCTTTCTTTCTTTCTTTCTTCTTAATATAGGATTTTCACCCTTTATAATTAATGGCAACTTTGACAAATATTGGAGAATTAGGAGAGAGAGAGAGAGAGAGAGAAAGAGAGGAGAGAGAGAGAGAGAGAGAGAGAGAGAGAGAGAGAGAGAGAGAGAGAGAAATTGAGTGTGTCCTTTTTAAAAAACAGAGATGTATTTCTAGGCCTGGGTTCAGTACCCAGGCTGAGTCAGATTCTGTGGCTGGCCAGGGCTTGCCTTGCACCTGGCTTGCTCTTACTCAACTTTGTGGGCTTCCTTGATTTCCCAGGTACCACTCCTGCCAGTTTCATCTTGGAAACAGTATCAGTTTCAGAACCTTGACACAATCCCTCGTACCAAAAATCATTTGTCTGTTTTTATATTTTTAAGTAATCAAAATCAGGCTGTTCTCATAGACAGTGAACACCTTGATCTAGTAATGTGTAACCACTTTTATCAGCAGCCTGATACCGAACCATCTTGTTAAACACAAGGTAACCCCACCACTACCACCACATGCAGGCAGTGAGGAGCTGAAGCTGCCCTAGTTAACAGTGCAGAGGTAAACTGTACACTATTCAAATAATCTGCCTGGACCAGTGCTGGGGAAGCTCGGACACAGTCCCAGTCCCACCCTAAACCTAAGGTTAACACGACTTCGGTAGAATCCTCATTTTCCTTGTGAATATACGCCAATTTCAAGGCTGTATGTGAGGAACCACTAGATTTGGGGGCTGACTACTGAAAATGGGTCACACTGCCTGTTCACCTCCGAATTCAGTTCCTTAAAAACTAAGGGATGTGCATTTCTTTTCTACCCCCTTTACACTTAGATGGGCACTTTGCGATTCCTTGTGTTTTTAAGAAGTCAGTTCGGAGTGTTCTGAATGGCAAAAGGCTTCCAAAAGCTCAGGTGAGCTGTTGCCTTCATAGATGGACTTTATGGCTCTGTGTCCTGTTCAAGGGGCAAGATGAGATAGGAAGCTGGAGGGCGAGGAGAGGCACTTGGTAACAGAAGCTAATGATGAAAAACAGAGGACACGACCAGGTAAAATGGGGCAAAAGTAGCAGCAAAGATGAAGGGAGGAAGACATCAAATACCATCACACCCATTCACACCACCACCGCCGCCAACCTTGGTGCTCCAATGCCTGAACGGCTAAAATCCATTCTGTTTATGAAGCTTCCTGGATAGGAGCTAAGGTTGGCTTTCAAAGGGAAGGCGAGTCTGGCATTATTTTTCTCCCAGAAAATTGCTTCTACTTGATTCTGAGACATCTGATCATCAACCTGTCCGGCCTATGGCCACCAGTGCCAGGTCCTGCACATGGCCTCCCTGTGCCCTGTGGGAGGCTGCAGCTGGTACCCTCTGCAGCCACAGCGTCCAGCCTCTGAGGGAGGTGGTGCAGTCTGTGCTCAGTACTGGCTGCTGCAGACCAAACTCCAACACATCTTGAATCTGTTAACTCTTTTCTGACCATACCCAAGTTCCATCCAGCTTTGAACTCTGCTGCTCTGGCCACTTGGACCTTGGGCTTGAAGGCTGAGGCACCCTCTAGAGGAGATAGATTCCCAGGCCCCGACTGCCTGCAGCACGGGTGGAGTGTGAGCCCCTCGGGCCTGAGCCAAACAGGTAGCCTGGCATTCTCTTAGTCCCCCCTGAGCTCTAGACCCCTTGCTGGGGGATCTGAGCTACGCCCGAGGTTGGCTCTCCATTTCCGCTCCTCTCGCCTTCGGAGAGGAAAGCTACAGAGCAGGCTGGCTATGTCTGGACATAAGCAGCAGCTCTGGGTTTGTAAATTTCAGGTGCTCTTGGCCTGAGGCTGGCAGCTGGCCTCCAGTGAAGCAGATACTAGGAGATCTTTTCTCTCTATACCTCGGAGTTGCTTGGGGCATCGTGTTACTTGTGCCAAAATCTCTTTAAATCGATTCTTTTCGCTAATCCTCTTTTAAAAAATTACTGGCATGGATTCTTTTTCTCTCCCTCTGGATTATGTAAACATTACACACACACACACACACACACACACACACACACACACACACACACA
>NW_021604636.1:5532378-5553226 GCF_004785775.1 Grammomys surdaster | reverse complement strand
ACACACACACACACACACACACACACACACACACACACACACACACACCAGTAAGATCATCGCATTGACACCACTTCCACTCTGTCTCCCCAGATCAACGCTTCAAGCGAACCCATTTGCACTGGGGACTCAGCCCTCTCTCTCTCTCTTTTTTTTTTCCTGGCGAGGCTTATGAACCTGTCACCAAGCCAGTGCCTCCGAAAGGAGGAAGTGCGGTGGGACTCAAAGGATCCATGGCGCCCGCCCCCAGCTAGCTGCTCTTCAGATGATCTGCAACCAAGTTGGCTGATAAAATATTTAGTAACGACCCAGTAAACATAACTGCAAATACATTAAAGCACTTCAGCGCGACGGCTTATGATTATTTCAAAACTTAAAAAAGGAGATCATAGATTGTCACTGTTTCTGTACCCCAGCTGGAAACCGAACCTTCCCGAGGTGGGTTGATGGGTGGGTTAGCTGCTTAGCCTCCTCATCTCCTCTCTTAACGCTGTGGCTGGGCAGTGGAGGTTTGTTTGTTTATTCAGTCATGTAGTTTAAAGGTGGGGGAGGGGGCGTCAAGGACAAGCAGTACCCATTCAACAAAGCACAGGCTCAGGTGTGTGTGCTTCTGTGTATTAACTGGAAAAGACAGACTCTGGAAGTTTTACAGGGCGAGAAGAGGCCACCGGCTCGCGCTTTGTATACTTTGCACTTGAAATCGTTACATTCAACTGAATATTTGGCTCATTCAGATCCGAAAAGTCTCCTAGCATCATCGAATTCCCTCCTCCGCCCCTCCTCTCAAAAGAGAGAAGGGGGGGTAGGAAATGTTTAGTAAATTGCACATCTTTGAATCTTCCTAAAGCAGTGGTCACAAAGCTTAAAGGTGACATAACAGAGCTCACGTAAACCAACACACTTTCCCCACCCCCAAAGCCAACAATAAAATCATCCCCTTCAATTTGCCATGATCGTCGCGACCAGGAGCCAGGTGATTATCCTAATTAATGTCTATCTAATTAAATTACTGTCAGCAGCTAACCAATGGCAAGAGCCGTTTCATCGGCTGCATAAGCAGCAAGATCAAAAGTGAGCCTTTTCTGATTGCTGCATAGTGTCAATTGGCCAATCTCTTCTCCCAGGGAAAAAAAAAAGTAAATCAAACCTTTGAGAAGCATTTGCTGGTTGAAGTGCTTTCTGTCTAGTGAGGGGTCTGTGGATTCCTAGTTTATGATAAACAGGACTTTAAAACCCAGGGACGGGAGGGCCAGCGTTCAGGTCCTAGAGCTATGCAGCTGGAGCATTGCCTCTCTCCTTCTATCATGCTCTCCAAGAAATTTCTCAATGTGAGCAGCAGCTACCCACATTCGGGCGGATCTGAGCTTGTCTTGCATGATCATCCCATTATCTCGACCACTGACAACCTGGAGAGAAGTTCACCTTTGAAAAAAATTACCAGGGGGATGACGAATCAGTCAGATACAGACAATTTTCCTGACTCCAAGGACTCACCAGGGGACGTCCAGAGAAGTAAACTCTCTCCTGTCTTGGACGGGGTCTCTGAGCTTCGTCACAGTTTCGATGGCTCTGCTGCAGATCGTTACCTCCTCTCTCAGTCCAGTCAGCCACAGTCTGCGGCCACCGCTCCCAGTGCCATGTTCCCGTACCCCGGCCAGCACGGACCGGCGCATCCCGCCTTCTCCATCGGCAGCCCCAGTCGCTACATGGCCCATCACCCGGTCATCACCAACGGAGCTTACAACAGCCTGCTGTCCAACTCTTCGCCGCAGGGCTACCCCACGGCCGGCTACCCCTATCCACAGCAGTACGGCCACTCCTACCAAGGAGCCCCTTTCTACCAGTTCTCCTCCACCCAGCCGGGGTTGGTACCCGGCAAGGCGCAGGTATATCTGTGCAACAGGCCACTTTGGCTGAAATTTCATCGGCATCAAACGGAGATGATCATCACTAAACAGGGAAGGTAATGCTACTTTCTTAGCTGCCGCTGTTCCAGGCGTGACCCTGGGCGAACGCACCCAAGTTGTGACCGCCGCCGGGCAGCGAATATGTGGGGTCGGGGAGCGGAATGGAAAGGCGCTCGGGTGCGTCCTGGAGTTGGCTGGTTTTGGAATAGGGAAAAGTGGAAGGGATAATAACCACCGTGGTGATGTTGGTGGCAGGGAGCCTGCTGTGCCAGCGCGGTCGGAGAACCAGCCAGTGGCTGGAGCAAGAGCCGCGGCCGCTACCAGGCATTCAGAGCAACTCATCAAAGCTGGCCTGTGCCGACAGGTGGAGAAGCAGGCCGCCACCCCGGCTCTCCACCGAGCACTGATAACTGTCGGTCCCCCACTCCAGAGCGCTCCCTGCTCTTCCCGACTTCGTCCCCACGTCTCCCCTTCTCCCACTACCCCTTTTCTAAATCAGTAAATATTCGTTCAGACCCGCGGCGAGGACAAGTTTTGTTTAGCTTTCTGGCGTCCCGCTTCTTGCATTTAATCTTTAACATTTATTTTCTTTTTTTTTTCTTCTTGTTTTCTCTCTCTTCTTAATTTAAACAGGCGCATGTTTCCCTTTTTGAGTTTTAACATTTCTGGTCTCGATCCCACCGCTCATTACAATATTTTTGTGGATGTGATTTTGGCGGATCCCAATCACTGGAGGTTTCAAGGAGGCAAATGGGTTCCTTGTGGCAAAGCGGACACCAATGTGCAAGGCAAGTCCTTCCAATTAACACGTTTTCTTGACACTTATTTAGGTGAGAATGATTAATTAAAGCCTTTTGTGGACTGGCTCGAGCGACTTTTTAAAACGGTCGGCCAATGACTTCCTAAAGAAGAGAGGGACAGGGGACAGACTGAGCGGCAAGAAAGGGGAGGATTATGCAAAAGCTATTTTAATCATTCCCAGTTAATGGGGAGAAATCGCGGTTAAAAAAAAAAAAGAGCCCAGCTAATGGTCCTTTCTGTGAAGGGGTGTGTGTGTGTGTGTGTGTGTGTGTGTGTGTGATGTGGTACAGAGTTGGGATTGGACAGTAAAGCTATTTTAATAATTTCCAGTTAAGAGAAGAACGTATATACCCCCCCTCAAAAAAATAGGTAATGAGGTGTGTGTGTGTGTATGTGTGTGTGCGTGTGTGTTTCATGTGCTAAGGAGTTGAGACTGTGCAGTGCCCAGAGTAGCATATGTAAACAAGCTATTTCTTTATTAAGGAAACCGGGTCTATATGCATCCGGATTCCCCCAACACTGGGGCTCACTGGATGCGGCAAGAAATCTCTTTTGGAAAATTAAAACTCACCAACAACAAGGGAGCATCAAACAACAATGGGCAGGTCAGTTCTCTCTCTCTCTCTCTCTCTCTCTCTCTCTCTCTCTCTCTCTCTCTGACACACACCCTTCTTTAGTTTACAGCAGCATGAAACACGGTAGAATTTATTTCCATCAATGAAGACCTCAAAAATCACAATTCTGCATCCCCAAATTATATTTACTCCGTAAAGTTTTTCTCTGCCTCATATCTGACCTTATTCTGGGATTCACCTTTCCAAAAGCAAATGCTGGTTGATTTTGAAAGGAATCAGAGTTGAGATTTGTAGGTTGTGAAAAATCTTTGTTCCTCTTGTAAGGAGGACTAGGGGAAAGGGACAGAAGATTGGCATTCGAGCTTCGTTTTCCCCGTGCCCAGAAGATCCTGGCTTCCAAAGGTACTCAGACTACTGTGTCCTGACTACCTGGTCACCAGGAGTCCTGGTACAACCAGTCAGGGGCAGCGGCCTCCAGTTGGCTCAGCTCGGCCCAGAGAGAGCCCCGAGGCTGGTGCGAACAGGCGCGCGGTAAAGGCGCTCTCCTTTCTCTTCGCCGGACAGATGGTGGTTTTACAGTCCCTGCACAAGTACCAGCCCCGTCTGCACGTGGTAGAAGTGAATGAGGATGGCACAGAGGACACCAGCCAGCCAGGCCGCGTCCAGACATTCACTTTCCCGGAGACTCAGTTCATCGCTGTCACCGCCTACCAGAATACGGATGTAAGGAGGCTCGGGGCTGGGCACGGGCGAGTGGTACCTCCATCCCTTAGTCCTCCTCTATCACTCTGCACAGACTAGCCTGGGCCACAGCTAGCCCTACTGCAAGGTTTAGGGTAGGGTCCTGCTAGGCCCTTCCTCCAGATACCAAGCTGGTGGGAAAGCTCTGCTTGTTTGCTTCCAGCTCCAAGATACTGACGCCCCAGCTGTGTTTCAGATACCTATTTCCAGGACCAGTGCTTTCCGAGCTTTAGTTTGGTCCTTACACTAGAATACATTAAGACGTGTGATTTCTTCTTTTTAAAAATGTCCTTTTTTCCTCTCAGGAAACAGGCAAATCTACCCCGTGAATTCTATTAGCAAGCTATGAAATCTAAATTAAATGTTTCTAAAATCTCAGAACTGGTGGCTAAAATGAATAGATACTACTGCTCTGAGAGTTCAAAACAGAAAAGAGAGTACATACAGACACATTTGTAGACCTGAAATGTATGAATGCCAATAAAGTAAAATTACAGGGATGGATGGAATTTTCTAGCACGTGAACTTTCCAAGTATTTGCAAAAGTTGATTTTAGTAGCTGTTGTGACTCTAGAGGCATAAAAGTTCTGTGTTTCTGTGTTTTGTCGTGTAAGTGAAAATATCAGAAATGAAGTAATTATTTCAAACCTAATTTTAAGATGCAGTTGACAATTTTTGTTTGTTTGCTTGCTTGGGGTGGGGGTGTTGAGAATTGAAATTAGCCCGTTTAAAAAACAAAACAAAACAAAAAACGTATGGTTAAACTCTTGAAAACAGTAATGAGTTAAAGTTTTTAAGGGCTTTAAAAATGACTATTTGAATCAAATTAAGCACACAGGAGTGCTAACTGAAATGCTTTTAAGTATTATTAATTTAAACCTGGTTCTTATAGTGTTCCCAATACTTTATCACTTTCTTTTCCTGCTAGTCTCTTAAATTTTTGTTAGTAAGCTTTGCTGTTTAGTGACTCAGTAGGCCCAAGACCCTGCCAAACAGCAGATGATATATTCTCAAACACACACCTTCCTCTGTAGAAGATGAGGTTACAATCACTCTTTCTTCTCATTTTTCAGATTACACAACTAAAAATAGATCATAACCCCTTTGCAAAAGGATTTCGAGATAACTATGACACGTAAGTAGTTTTAAATTTTTTTCTCAGATAGCTGCTGAATTGGCTATTAGCTTAGGATGTATTGTTGTGTTTAAGGATTTTGAAAGTCAAAATGGGTGAGAAAATTGTTGGAGATCTCCCCTTCTTTATTTTATTGGTTCCCCCTCTGGTGACCTCGTGGCTTGGTATTTGTGTGATTTTGGTTAAAAGTTTCCTGTACTCATTTGTAGCTTTCTTTCAAATTCCAAAGTTATTGGTGGCCTCTGGTGTTGGCTGACTGGCTGGAGAAGCTGCCCTGGTTCCCTCCAGCACATGCTGTATGTGTGACTGCAGACGCTCAGTTTAGATTGTCTGTCTGAACCGGGCAATTCTGCCTGAAAGTGCATGTGGCTTTGGCAGTTGTTACAGTCTCCTTGGCATATGTGACTTTTATTTACCCATTTCCAAGTTTTATGTGAAAGCATTTCCTGTGAAGTTTACTATGGACTGAATAAAAATGTGCGCTCACCAGGCAAGTTTATGAGCAGAACTTAACTTACAGTCACTACAGGCTCTGAGCAGCACTGAGGTATGGTTGCCTCTTATTTGTAAGCTTCAGAAGAAAAATGTCTTTGCTTACTTTTTGCATCTGTGGTTTAATTAAATGTGTGGTTCCCTTTCTTCAGGCCCCATTGCATATCTCTTCTTCAGAGCAAGGCTGTCTGTCCTCTGGGACAGCAATAGGTGTAAACTGAATGCTTTCTAGTTTTGTTCTGGGATTTTTACTCAGGGACTAATAGTCCTAAGAGTTTTCAGGTAGTGTCATACAGCAAAGTATAAAGTGGGATTGTGTGAGTCACCTACTTTTTTATGACTAGAAAACATAAAGGAAAAATATGCATTTTAATTTTCTGGCTTTGGGATAGAGCTAAAGACTTGAAGTCTTTGACTAGAAACAGATTAAATGTGTGGGGGAAGAGACAGGTAGATCTTTATCCCATTCCGAAGATGTCTAACCAAGAAAGTCAGTGATATCGCCTAGCTCCAACTTTCTTACTTGTCCCCCAGAAGCAGCTCAAAGGAACCCAGCCTCATGAATGATTCTATGCAATAAAAACTTTGCCACTCCAGGTCTTAAAATAGGAAGAAAAAGGTGGGCCCAATATAGTGGAAAGAACATGGCCCAAGAGGCTAGGGATGCTGGAAGAGAGTTGTATAGATTTTGAGCTTTTAATTCTGTTAAGAACATCTGTTCATAGCATTTATTTTGCACAAATCAATTCAGCAATCCCAAGTGGTCTGAGACCTGGACGGGCATCTAAACTATCTTTTTCAAACTGCTTTTTTTCTTTAACAAATATTGTGATGGTAAACAGAGAAGATATGTGTACTTTGTTAATTGTTTCCCTTCCTGTCTCTCACCACTTTTTTTTTTTTTAAATTTGAAACTGGAATTAAGTTTCAGGAGAGGATTTTTTTTTTTTTTGGTGGTGGTGGTGGGGGAGGGATTAAACAGACCACACCTGAACAGCCATAGGTACTCTCATCTGCCCCTCTTCCTGCGGCTGCCTTCTGTTGGGTAAGCCCCTTCCTTTCTTTAAATCCACATAAGTTTCTTATCTGTGCAAAAGTAATCCCTGGGTTTGGGGAATGAGAGAGAGAGTTGAGTAGATTTAACAATCTCTTTCCTCCTTAAGGTTGGTAATATGGGCCTTGTTTGATCAGAGAGCAATGTGGGAGGGCATGAGGGTTCAGAGGACCCTAGAAGGTTGCTTGGCCACACCCTGGGGAGTTTTCTCCCCTTGGGGTTAAGAGGTGACAATACTGAGGCACTTTTTCAAACAGTGTGTTGACTAAAGATGGAAACATGTATGTGTGAGCTAAATAGAGAGGTATGTGTGTATGTGTGTGAGGAAACACTTATCATCATCCAACTTCAGTTCTAATGGGATCTCCTAAGCTCATTAATAAATACTTATTTTACCTAAAGTAATTCCCCCAAACACAATCTTTCTTGATTAGTGGACAAATTCTTGAACTTTCCGTTGCCTCGGTTTCCTCATCAGGAATGTCGAGTTATACACAGCACCTAAGAGGATTGTTGTGAGCGACATAAATCTATCTGTGCTCATGTAAATAATTTCTATCTGTACAGTCAGGCACATCTAAACTCTGTGAGGGTTAGCTGTTATTAGTGATAAGTTGTTTGATGAAGGGTGGTAACTGTAAGAGTTTCCCCAGAGGGTCTTTCTCTTCCACTTTTTCTTCTAGTAATGGGCCAAAAGCTGGGTAGAAAAGATGACAGTAAAGGACACTGCTTTCTAGAGAATTTTATTGATCAATGAGTCTTTCTTCCAAGTTTCTTGTTTGCTTACATTGTTAGAGGTGGGAGTTAAAGGGCTTACATAAGGGAAAGACAAAAAGTATCTTAGAGGATTCCAGTAGCAATCCTCTGGGGCTCTGAGGGCTGGTGGAAGTCAGCCTTTGAGGATACTACCTGGACATATCAGTCCTCATCCTCCCCAGGCGGATTTCCCCTCTGGGGATTTCTTAAATTACCTAGGGGGGAAAAAAAAAGGAATCGTCTGAACAACTCAATGGACCCAGGAGGTCTTAAACGGGTGGAGAGAGTGGGTCACTTGTTTAGAAATTTCACTCAAATTTCTTAGAGAGGAAAGGCCCAACGGGCAAATAGCGCCTTTGGTGCCTGGATAACTCTGCTATAACCAATGCTGGCTAAGTGGATTTAGGCCCCATCTTGGTTCCAATAGGAATAGGGACGATGCAAGAATCCCTACTCTTCACTTTGCGTCCCGCTCAGGTTCCAGCAGATGAACTGGTATCTGTGAAGGTTAGGCCAGGGAACTTGAGGGTGTATGACCATCTGCCATCTGCATCCTGTATGGCAAACGCAACCTAGTGTGTGCGGGTGGGCAAAAAGTAGAGGTGGCTTTCCCTCCAGGACCCTAAGGGGACCTTCGCGCCACCCCTCGGTTCTCTCTGTCTCCCTTCCCCCCCAGGATCTACACGGGCTGCGACATGGACCGCTTGACCCCGTCGCCCAACGACTCTCCACGCTCGCAGATCGTGCCCGGCGCCCGCTACGCCATGGCCGGATCTTTCCTGCAAGACCAGTTCGTGAGCAACTACGCCAAGGCCCGCTTCCACCCGGGCGCCGGCGCAGGCCCCGGGCCGGGCACGGACCGCAGCGTGCCTCACACCAACGGGCTGCTGTCCCCGCAGCAGGCCGAGGACCCGGGCGCGCCGTCGCCGCAGCGCTGGTTCGTGACGCCGGCCAACAACCGGCTGGACTTCGCGGCCTCGGCCTACGACACGGCCACGGACTTCGCCGGCAACGCGGCCACGCTGCTGTCGTACGCGGCCGCGGGCGTGAAGGCGCTGCCGCTGCAGGCCGCGGGCTGCACGGGCCGCCCGCTCGGCTACTACGCCGACCCTTCGGGCTGGGGCGCGCGCAGCCCTCCGCAGTACTGCGGCGCCAAGTCGGGCTCCGTGCTCCCCTGCTGGCCCAACAGCGCCGCGGCTGCCGCGCGCATGGCCGGCGCCAACCCCTACCTAGGCGAGGAGGCCGAGGGCCTGGCGGCCGAGCGCTCGCCGCTGGCGCCCGCCGCCGAAGACGCCAAGCCCAAGGACCTGTCCGACTCCAGCTGGATCGAGACGCCCTCCTCCATCAAGTCCATCGACTCGAGCGACTCGGGGATTTACGAGCAGGCCAAGCGGAGGCGGATCTCTCCGGCCGACACGCCGGTGTCCGAGAGCTCGTCCCCGCTCAAGAGCGAGGTGCTGGCCCAGCGGGACTGCGAGAAGAACTGCGCCAAGGACATAGGCGGCTACTATGGCTTCTACTCGCACAGCTAGGCCGCCACCCCGTCCACCCGCTCGCCCGTCCGTGCCCCCGGCCCCTCAGCTCGGCCCCACGTCCTCCTCCCCAGGCCCGCTCTTGCGCACTCGCTCTTTCACTTGACCCCCGATGACCGTCTGCGGGGATAAGTGCAGGTCTCCCACTATGATTTTAAAACTCTTTTTTTTTTCCTTTTTCTTTCTTTCTGCACAGCCATCTCTGCAGTTAGAGCACCGACCTTGAACCTGGCTGTAAACCTTGTGGTTTTCCAACTTTTCGTCTGTGAAGTTATGATCCTCCCCGTCTCTTTTTAGTTTTCTCTCTCCTTGACACCCCCCTCCCCTTCCTTCTCTTGGAATGAAACTCTTCAACTTTAGGAGACCTGGGCAATCCTGCCAGGCAGCAGCGATTCCGACCCGCCTTGTCTTGGCCTCCCTATTTAACCATAGGATGTTGACTCTAGAACCTGCACCCACCCAGCGCGTCCTTTCTTATACCCGAGTGGATGGATGGATGGATGGATGGATGGTAGGGATGTTAATACTTTTAGTGGAACAAAGCCTGTGAAATGATTGTATATAGTGTTAATTTATTGTAACGAATGGCTAGTTTTTATTCTCCTTGTCAAGGCACAAAACCAGTTCACGCTTAACTTTTTATTCCGTTCCTTTCTTCTCTTTTTCTTTTTCTCCTCTCATTCTTTCTCTCCCCCACCCCCTTTGTTTTCTTGTGAGTTATTAAAGATATTCTAAGAGGCTTTGGAAACACGAAACACTTCGTAGTGGTGGTTTTCTCACTTCTCAGTTCCTTGCATGATGTAACCACTATGTGCCCCAATGCACACACCATAGCAAAGGAGAATCCACCTGAACACCTGTAAAAGCTAGTTGTCTGTTCCTAGGCAAGCCGATTAAGTGACATGATGCCTGCCAAGCAGACTTAGCTGGAGTTGTATGTGTTCCTCCCTTCCTTCTAAATGGAATAGCTCCACATCAGCAATATTATTTTGCCTTATTTGTTTTTCCCCAAAGTGCCAAATCCATTACTGGTCTGTGCAGGTGCCAAATATGCTGATAAACTGTTTCTGACTATCTCTCAGTCCCCACTCTACCTTTATATGCTGTAAATCTTTGTAATGAATAATCTACTAATGATAGAGATGACTGAATTGTTGGTAACTCTAGTGTAGTCTAGTGAAGATGAATTGTGTGAGTTGTATATTTTACTGCATTTTAGTTTGAAAACGATTCCCCCACCACTTAGAGACAGCTGAAATTTGACTTTCTTGGGAAAACACTAGCATTATTGCAAGTAAGACTGATTCCCCCCAAGTCTTGTTACATTTGATAAGGAGCATTAATCCCCCTGGAAATAGATTAGTAGGATTTCTAATGTTGTGTAGCAAACTTATACTTTTTTTTTGTACTTTAAAATCAATGTGAAATATGCATCATACACAATACTCAATCTAGATTCCAGTCTATGGGGGGATTTTTTCCTAATAGGAATTCAGGGTCTAAACGTGTGTATACTTTGGCTCTTCTGTAAATCAAATGTTGTGATTTTTATATTTGTTTTGTTTTGTCTGTGAATTGAATAATTTATACAAGTACACACTCCACTGAGAATCGTTTTGTTTTCTGCTCGTTTGTATCGTCTGTGTATAACAAGTAAAATAAATCTGGTAAAACGCTAAATATGGTGTTGAGAGTAGTTTACAGTTTGCAAAGAATTATTATAGGTATGGCTTTTAAGGGTTAAGCAAGACTAGCCCCTCTCCCTTCTGCTCTGGACAGTCTAACAGTAGCTACTTCAACACCCCGTTGTCTTATAGTACCACCAGGGATTACTTCTTTCCTATTTATTTACAGTTATTTTATTCCCCATGAGTGTAGCTTCTCTTTGCTGCTGTATGTTTTTTCCTAGGAAAATATATGAACTGTCTTTATCTAGCTCTCATTCTCTCCGAAGCTGAAATGACAGGAAAAAGAGGGTCTGCAGATGAGCTAAGGATTTCTTTAAAATTCACACAGTAATTTGTGAGGCATTAGGCTAGAGTAGGGTGCAGTTTAAGGCAAGTCAAGATAAACTGTTGCCTGCAGATACTGAAAATTTTGGTTTTACAAAGAGGCCTTGGAGGTGGCTGGCGGATCGTTATAAGTGCAAACTAAGGGCCTACATCTCTAGAGAGGGAGGTTTCGGGCATTGTTCAGGGTGCGGTGGATGGAGAAAGACCCACACAACCAACACACGGAAAGGTTGTTGTTGTTACAGAACCGAGTTAAAAACTTGCTTTGGAGAGAGGTTGGGGATTGAGGGTGATGCCTGGGGTCGCCTTCTCGGTGTCTTCTGTAATGGGATCCTTGCCACAGTTTTACCCAGGTCAGGTCCCCACCCTTGAGAGCAAATGGCGATGAGGAATTTCATGAGAAAGTTTGCAAGTCTGTCTTTACCTCATAGAGGCGACTTCTTTACTTTTGTCTCCAAAGAGAGGGTGACTCCGAAAAGGGACAAGAAAATAGTTCAACTTTCCTCCTCTAATCTCAGTTGGCCTGGGGTGACAGAACCAAACTTATCAGCACCCAGAGACTGTCCCGCGTCCCCTTTGTGGTGCGACAGATGTAAAGAAGCTTCAAAATTGCAATTAAAATGAAGAGTCAAGGGCGAGATTACACCGATTTGTCTTCCCTGGACAATCCCGCCGCTAGACGGCGTTCCGTGGAGTCTTGCGTGCCACGGAGAGAGAAAAAAAAACCCGATGACTGATTTTTTTCCTTTGTTTTTCCTTTTCTCTCTCCTCACCTAAGAAGTAAAGACGACGACAAAAAAAAAAATCAAAAGCACCCAAAACGGTGTGTGTGTGTGTGTGTGTGTGTGTGTGTGTAAGGAGACGAGGGAGTGTGTTCCCGTGACCGTGCACCCGCCCGGGGCTGCTCTCCGAGCCCGCCCGCCGGTCCGCCCGCTCGCCAGCCCCGGGGTCCAGCAGCAGCAGCAGCACGTGCAGCCCCGGGCCGCGTGCAGCCCTCGCTCGCTCGCTCCCGGGGGTCAGGGCTCCAGGGCGCGTGGCCGCGGGCTGGCTGAGCGCGCTCCGACCCCAGGCCTGCTCGCGGGAGCGCGCCGCCCCGAGCGCGCTCCCCCATCCCGGCCCCCCATTCTCTCCCCGGGCCCGGGCCCCGGCGAGGCCCGGAGTGGTGTCAAGTGCGTAAGCGAAGCCCTTAGCCTCCGAGGAGAGATTTCACAGGAACGAAGCGCCTCGTGCCGAAAGACTGCGCCTTAGCTGCTCTTAGCAAGCTTAAAAAACACTAGGGAGGTCGTTTCCCTCGCAGCTCCGCCATCTGCTGTGTGGACTGAGTCAGCGTGAGGTAAATCTGCAGCCACGCGCTCCTCTCGGGGAGCTGTGTGCTTTCTGGTCCCCCTGACAGCACGAGCCCTTCTCCTCGGCAGGAGGAGGCTGGGTGTCGGTGGAGTGAGGGGACCGTGGCTGCGGAGCCCGCCTCCTTTCCGAGGACAGGCGACTTTGGCCCCCCGGGGGCGGCCCAGGTCACGCCCCAGGCGGCTTACCCAAGTCGAGGACCCAGTGGGATGGGCAACCCTCGCTGTAAACTCAGTCCCCTCAGTTTTCCACGGCGTGTTTCCACACAACGGAAGGCAGGAAAGAGGCGAGAGCTCGCTACCCTGGCCTTCCTTCGCCCGCTTCCCGCCCGTGGCCACCCGCGCCATCTTGCAGGCCTCCAGTCTCTCTGCCAGGCGCCGGCCGTCAAGTGCTGCTGGGGCCGAGAAGGCGCCGCCCTGGGGCCTAACCCGGCCCGGCGGAGGCCGAGGCCTGCCCGAGGCGGAGGGCCGAGACCCGAAGGCCTACCCAGGCGGGCGCACGCACGTGTAGCCTCGGCCTTAGGCCTCAGGCCTAAGCAAGCTGCTCAGCCTGGACCTCACAAGCAGGACAGTGGGCATGCGGGTGGAGGGCAAGCCTGGGGACCTGCTGCAGGGCCAGGCTGTCACCACCTCCAGCCTCAGGCTCTTCCTGCTGTCTGCTGCAAAGCTAGTCCTCAGCACTCAATAGCCTTCAACCTCTAACAGCTTTTTCATTATTATTTTTTGATCTGTTGGAACTTGACCCATTTATTTCACAGATCACATTGTTCCTGATTTGTTTTTAAAAAACAAACAATGGGAGCCATTAGCAGTTAGGAACGCAGGGCATGTGGACAACTTAGTATCCTTAAATTCTGAGATTATATTTTTTGACAAATCAAACTGTTAATAATTCTTACTTCTTATGTGACTCACGTTTTGAGGGGTGATTTTATTTATTCTTTTATCACTGAAGTTTTAAAGGCTCTTTTAGATCCAGGTTTACGAACAAAACTTTATTCAATGAAGGACATATACATTCTTAAAGAGTATAAAACCATACTTATAGTCTGACAATCCATGTTCATAAATGATTTTATAAAAGCATTCAACTTGGTCTCAAGTGCAGCACCTTGCATGCAAGTGTCTGAGTAGTCACAGGGATAGAAAAAAAAAGTAGAACCTGTGGTCCTATGTTAAAACAAACCTGTCTGGATTCCCTTGAAAGAAACAGCAACAACTTATATATGAACAGGCTTATGTATGAACCACACAACTTTTAGGCCAGTAACTTGATTCAGATTTTAAAATATTTAATTTAGTATAGTGGCAACCATGTGACTAATTTTAATATTGAAATGAGTAATATTGTAGCCTAATATGAAATCAGTTTTTTAAAATGTAGCTGGGACTGTTTAAGTACTTCAAATCTTTGCAAATTACTAAAGTCACTGAAGTTAGATTTTTTTTTTCGCCAGATCAAGATGAGAGTCTCTCTGAAACAGACAAAACAGGCAAGAGTTTAGCCATTGCAATATATATATATATATATTAATATTAGATCAACTGTTTTGAGAGTTGCATGTCTTTTTCTTTTCCCTCTTTGGCTTGTGTATTAGGTTGCGACACTTAGAGAAATATATTCACTTGAAAGAAAGACCCTCTGCTTTCATGATGAAGTAAACTTGATGGTGTACAAGTCATTGGTTTCATCTGAACTGATTGTATGTGCCTTGCGTGTATTTTATACCCACAGTATGCTTTGCCGCGGTGGTCAAGGCATGGCGTGAAAAATTTGATTTGAATAGTTCCATTAATCCAATTTGGGCAAAAACATGGCTTAGTAGACTTTCTACTGATAGCTCCCCTTCTTACTATGCTAACACTGAAATAAATATATAATCTAGTATTAGGAACATGGCATTTAAAAGACCCTTGCTGGTAATATTTAATTTAATAAATATACTAACTGTGACATTATTAGTACAGTGAAGCTGAACCACAAGCTGATTCTTCACAGATGTTTGACCTGTTACTTGTCACCAGATTACTTACAAACATATCCTGCACTTTCTACTTCAATTTTGTTTTTAAATTGTTTTGGATTTCGAGTATTTAGAAATATCTGCATGACAGAGTGTTCATTGTATATACAGAGAAGCATTTGTGTTTTGTATCACGGCACACCTTTTTAATGAGGCTGATGGAAATCAGGATGGAAAGGCATCTCTGGAAAGATGTGTCTTGTGGTTTTAGCCAGTATAGCTAATGCCAATAGGAAAAAAGTACAGAATTAATTTCATGGTAACAGTTGGACCTGTGTTTTGATGACTAGATACTAAGTTTCAAGAAATAATAAATTAATTAAACTTTCTGGTTGAAAATAGAACAAACTTTGCTTGTATCAGATTTATTACTTACGTTAGGTCCTTTTAGGTTTAGCTGTAGTGTACTTCTGCTAGAAAAAGTGTACTATATGGTGGAAAAGCCATTTCAACCCAATCTTATCAGATGCCTTTAAAAAAAAAAAAAAGACCACAGCATTGTTCTAAACTACAGGGCCTTCCTAACTCACATCTGAACTCTCAGGAGGTATTTGTCATTTATTTTGCCATTCCTACCATCAAAGAAAGGCATTTCAATCTTAGGAAAATTCAGAAGCAATTTTTTGGTTCTCAGTTAATTCAGTTTCATCTTAAAAGTTCAAATTTAGCAAAGCACATGTTCCCTTGTTCATGCCAAGTGTGATAAAAACTAGTCGAAAAATAAAACCATTGCAAACAAGTAGAACACCGCACTCCACTGCACACTGTACAGGCCACATCATTTGTAGGCAGGCCTAAAGCTGCCTTGGACAGTTAATAGAAACCCCATTACCTCAGATAGATTTGAGTTGTGCTTTTTAAATAGCTTCTTTCACTATGATAAGCACATGCATGAACATTTAGACATTTGTAATCTTCTATCAAAAAGTTATTCTTTCTAGAGTTTCAGAAAATCTTGTTATGCACAGGGGATAACACTTTTTCTTGACTGTATCTACAGTATGAATGAGTAAAGTCAACTACCCTCTTTGTAATGCAGTCAGTTATAGGCTACTTTGTGGAATTCAAAATTTAATTTCTCCATTTATAATATGAACTTGCCATATATATGTATGTATATGTATATACATATATATGTAGCTTAATATTCTTGAACTTCCATGAATAAAATATACACGGGCCTTATGTAAATTTAGTTTAGGCCACTTGCAATCAGCACAATAATTTTTTTGAGGCTGTTCTGTTATCATATATATTTCTGTTATTTCAGATGTCTTGCTAGATTGAGAATTTGTGGAAGACAAAGCAGTATTTCTAATTAAAGTGTTTCTAAGGTGGCTAGTGCATTTATAATTCCTTGTGGTTCTGAATGAAAAATTAAAAGTTTAGATATAGTTATACCAAACAATGGCAGTGTTTACTATTCAGAAGCCTTCCTTTGAGAAATCAGAAACTGTAAAGAGAATTTATTCTTTCATTTACTTAACATGGAATGCTACATATTTTGTTCAAATAAAATGTTTTCTACCTCTGTTTTAATTCGCTATTCCTTAAAATGACTACATTGTTAATGATTCTTACAGCTCATTCACCTTTGGCACGCATCCTCTTAATTTATGCTCACATTTTGCTTTGTTCCCGTGGAGAAAGTCAAAGAAGCATACTGACTTCTTCCTCAACAAATGTGGCCCTCCTTCCTTGTCTCTGGCCCTCTCTGACACTCATTTTGCCCTTGTTGCAGCTCTTGCCAACAACTTTTTTTTTGAACCTACTCTTTTTTTTCTTTTGCTACCACCCTCAACCTGAATCTTTATAAACTCTGTCCTGACTCATCAGTTTGCTTATTTAAGGTTACAACTTTTACACTTTTCCCAAAAGCAATTTTAAAGTGTGGGAGGCAAATGTGATGTACAGTGGTCCTTTTATTTAGCCCCTCCCATACTTAAAAAATATGTTTTTTCTTCTATATGTTTCTGTATTCAATTCATCTGGATACTCACTTCTCTATGATCTAGTTTCTCTTTGTATTTGGGAAAGAGCTATCTAACGTTTTTGTGTTTTACTGGTTTGGATTCTTTTTATGTAGGACCTCCTTAGCTATGTGAGCTACTGCGTTTATCCCTGATCTCTTTTGTACTTAGGATCCATCTGTCAGTGCTTTCTTTGATCTTTTTCAATTCAGCTTCCTCATTTGTATGGACACTACTACAATCTTTCTTACTGTGTTCATCAGTGTTCTCCTAATTAAAGGCAATGGCCTCGTTACCATATAGTTTTATTTTCTTAGCTATTTTAGGGCATAATTAGCCCTTTTGTGACTTGATATCATAGATTTTGTAACTCCTTTACTTTCTCCTGCTAGCTTTTCTTTTCTGGCTTTCTCTTCTCTGCTTGGTCACCATTCATTCATCCATTCATTTTTTTTTAAAGTTTCTTCAAAAGTTTGCTTTTCAATGTGTATAACCACATACACATCTCTCTTAAGAAAATTTGTTAGTCATGTCCCAAGTGATGTGGAAGGATAGCTGTGAGAAAGATCATCTGGCAGTACTCTTCTTCTTTTATAGAGACAGTCCTTTTATTTATTTTACAGCTCTGTGTAGGACAGTTGGATCGGCTGGTAGGAGTGGGCTCCATGAGGCTTCCAGGAAACAGTAATTGAAAATCTCATGCAGAATTCTTTACCTGCCCCCACCCCATCGTCTTCTTCCTTGGTTTCCAGGTGGTGAAAAATGGCTACTTTCATTTTTAAAGCATTATTATTCACATACTTCTTCATCTCATTGTCTTCACCTACCTGATGA
The DNA here is from genome assembly GCF_004785775.1 of Grammomys surdaster. Classification (NCBI taxonomy): domain Eukaryota; kingdom Metazoa; phylum Chordata; class Mammalia; order Rodentia; family Muridae; genus Grammomys; species Grammomys surdaster. The sequence goes on along the minus strand of NW_021604636.1, from coordinate 5,536,050 downwards.
TTTTTCTTTTGCTTTGATATTTTAGTTGATAGTCTACATTTCCCTATTGGGCCTTCCTCTTGGAAGCTTCTGATATAAAGGTCATGTTCTCTTTATTCTTACCCCAAGTTTAACATGATGGGGATTAAAATGGAGGCTTTAAAAGTTAATTTTTCTTTGTATTAATTTAACCCCTCTAAGGCAGCAATATGAGATGTATGTATCACCAAAAAGCAAGAGGTTTCACGACTATACAATTATACATACTATATATTTTAAAATAAGCACATCATTATTTCTCCTTTTTTATATAGTTAATAAATTGTGTGTGTGTGTGTGCATGTGCATATTAGCATGATAACAAAGAAAGGCAAGAAAAGTGAATGGAGATTTTATATTGTATGCTCTTTCTTTCTTTCTTTCTTTTTTTTCTTTCTTTTTCTTTTTTTTTCTTTTTTTTCTTTTTTTTTTTTTTGCCTTAGAAACTTCTATGCCAGGGGTTGATGTCAAAAGTATCCCCTCTCCAGGAAAAAGACATCGGGACGGGTATGGCCCTCATGCCTCACTGGACAACAACAGGGGTACCAGAGCCATTACAAGGTCCCCTTCAATTACTGGAGGTCAGGCCTCTATTCCCGCCTTTGCAAGATTAGATTTGCCACAGCCCTTCTATACTTAGAGAAGGGAGGAGATGTCAGGGGCATCCCTGCTTACACACTGAAGGTCTAAAATCAGCCATAGGCCTAAAATCATCAATAGGCCTATCATACATGTATACTAACACCAAGTCTTGGGTCTCTGTGGATAAACACTGAAACAGATGGCTATAAGCTATTGTAAACAGGCAGCTTTTGTGGAAATTTACCAGCCTGAGTAGTCATAGACCTTGTAAATAGGTAGCCTTGGCAGATAATACCAACTTAGATAAGGGCAAGTGAATCATAGGCAGAGTCATAGTGACCTATCCCCTGAACCCTCACCCAGCCGATACCCTGTTCTGAAAGATATCTGTATTCCCCCTGAACACCCACGCTCTGGTGTCATCCCCTTCCCCATGTCCTGTCTTTTTGTGTTTATAACTCCTGTGTGAATAAGTATAAATTACAATTTGAAAAAAAATTTATATATATATATAGAAACGTCTTACCAGAGCCTACAATACACTTTTAACAACTTATTTGTTAAAATAATTACATCCAAATAAGGATTAGCAGCCTTTAAATTTATTATTGCTTAATTTGCACACAGTACAATTTCCATTTGAATAAGAAGCTGGTGAAATTTACTATGTTAAATAAATATTCATGTAAAGTAACTAAAATTTTGAAGTTGATGCCATGGGCATTTAGAATATAAGTTACTTATATTAATTGGTTTTAAAAACAGAGAGTTCAAGGACATTTGTATCTTAGTGGCTTATAGAAATTGAACACAAGTAAGATACTTTATTTTTATTGTTTGTTGCTTTTGATAGTGTCTGACTACGTAGTTTTGGATGGCTTGGAAGTCACGGTGTAGATCAGTCTACTCTTGAACTCACAGAGATCTGCCTGTCCTGTGTCCAAGGTCTTGAGATTAGAGGTATATGCCACTGTGCCTTGCTACAAAAACGACACTTTATGATGATCTACACTATTTTCATTTGTAAAATAAAATTTTTCAAATGCATATCAGCTGTAATGAATTGGTCTGTTTGTGGATATCTGACTTTTTTAGTTGTCTTTTTGAGACAGGGTTTCTCTGTGTAGCCCTGGCTGTCCTGGAACTCACTCTGTAGACCAGATTGGCCTCAAACTCAGAGATTCACCTGCCTCTGCCTCCCAAGTGCTGGGATTAAAGATGTGTGCCACCACCGCCCGGCTGATGATAATCTGGCTTCTTAATGAAGTTCAAATTCAAATGTCATGAGCTGGGATAGAGTTCCCGCTAGAGAGTGTCTTTCAAAGTTTTTAAAATGGAAACACAAAGGCTCACAACATATTATTTATTTTTACCATATTCAATTTGTCTCAATTTTTTAAACTTACTTTGGATTTTATTGAAAAGAAAATTATAGATATGACCTAGAAAACATAGTTCATGATCCTTTTGGATAGTGGCTTTACATTTGAAAAACTAAAGATTCTGTTACAAGTATTCTGCTACAACTTAGCAAGTATCCTGTTAATTTGATAGCTAAGCATATCCTACTTTTCTCTTTATCATATCTTTTTATATAAATTTTAATACTTTGTGATTAGAAGTATGTGTTAGCCCTGGATCATCTTACCTTTTTTTTTTAGTGGTAAGAAAGATTGACTTCTTTGTCTTAATTTTTCAGCTACTAATGGTGGCAAATGGTACCTGTCCATTATAAATCTCATACCTAAGGAGTAGCATAATAGTAATTAAAAAGTAAAAATTATCACATAGATCGAAGACTGATCGTTTATTCTAAACCTTTTTTTTCATATGGTGTGATTATTGAATCCAGAACCTATTAGATGCTAGCCAAGTGCTGTCACCAAGATACACTTCATAGCCCTTAAAATAACTATTTTTTTATTTAAAAATTACATTTTAAAGGTTTACTTATTATGTTATATGCATTATTATTTTTCCTTCATGTATGTGCATCATGTGAGTGTCTGGTACTCTTGAAGGTCAGAAGAGGGAGGTTGGGTCCCCTGGATGGAATTACAGAGGGTTATGAGCCACCATATAGATGCAGGGAATTGAACCCTTCTGTGAAGGCATCAAGTATTGTTTCACTGAGCCACTTCTCTAGCCCAGTTTTATTTTTTAAAAAATCATGTATCAGTATGGTCATCTTTCAGGGGAGCAGTTTTGTTTCTTGACTTGAGAATAATGATCTGAAGTACACTGTTTTCTCACTTCTTGCATAGATCCATTTTATTTCTGCAGCTCTGTATGATAAAACAAAAAGGAAAGTGCTGCCTTTGGGAACTTTCTATCAGCTGGATGGTAGCCTTTACCTGGAAAAAAATGAAACTGGAGAACGTTCTGGAAGTATTTGCTATTTGGCATCTGATATCTAAATATGTCAGGTAGAGTGATTTCTTCTCTTCAGTACAAGCCAGATGCAAAGCTTTTTAGTTACTCAGATGGCTTCAGAGTTCATAGCATTTACTTTTAAATGACTCCCAAGTCATTTACTTTTAATGGTCACGTCACTCAGCAAACAGATAGTAACCTACATATTTGAGAAGTTTTAGTCAATATATTATTATACAAATATCATAGAAACTTACATTTTTTATTTCTTCAGATTCAGAATTCCCTAAATTGTGGAGGTTTATTTGATATTATTGTCCCTGGGAAAAAGTGTATATTATGTGCGTTTGTGTTTTGTACATTATTTATATATGAAAGAATTATAATTACAGAATGAAATAAGACCTGTTTATTTGCTGAGAAATATAATGTAGCTTATAAAGCCTTACCTAAGCTGTCAGACTCAAAGTGCCTAAAATCCAAAGGGTAAAAAAAAAAAGGCTTGGTTAGGTGTGAGTGAGTGAATGTGTGAGTGTGTGAGTGTGTGTGTGTAATTTTTTTCCATGGCCGTAATGTAGCCCAAGATGATCTTGAGCTCCCCATTTATTGGCTTCAGGTTGCCAAGTGCTAAGGTTGCAGGAGTGCAGCACCATACCCTACTTGATGTTTGTCATGCTCAACTGAGTGCAGCACCCTACC
>NW_021604636.1:5472252-5532368 GCF_004785775.1 Grammomys surdaster | reverse complement strand
TACCCTACTTGATGTTTGTCATGCTCAACTGAGTGCAGCACCCTACCCTACTTGATGTTTGTCATGCTCAACTGAGCTTCTGCTGTGTTCGCAAATCTGCAGCTTCTAGGAATTAAAACTAAGGGAATGAACAAGAAGAAAAATTAAACTTATTGATTCTTGTTTCTTAGGTTCTTATTTCTACTATTCCCGTTTCTCAAATGCAGTATGTCATCTGTGCTGGAATTAAGTATTTATTAATGCTCAAGAAACTAGGCAGTCATGTGACCATGGCTTATTATAGCTCACTTCTAAATTTAGATGCATTCCCAGATTGAAAAATGGTAAAAGGATTGGAACAAATGCACAGCTTTTAGTTTATTCCTTATTTTGGGTTTTATTTTTTGAAGCTATATTTTATCATTCTAGTCATATTATATCTATCCTTTAAAAATAATGTATGTTAGAATATTTTAAGATCCTTAGACTTTGTATAAAGTATACTTCTTTTGTTTATTCACTTAATATTATTCCTAGAAAAATAGTCAAGTTTTTATTGCTGTGGCATTTCCTGTTTTTGATTTATCTGTATACATTGGTTCTCACTTGTTTTCATCTGCCAATCTTTTGATTATTTTCTTAGTTTCACTTGTTAATAAAAAAGGGAAATTATGGTAAAAATGAAATCTGTTTATTAGTGAATGCAATTTGGCAAGAGAGAAGATACAATATTTCTAAAATAAAATCTTTGGACTAATGGGTTTTATTTATGCTTGCTCTTTTTTGCAGTTTAAACTATAATTAAATGAAAAAGGTTTTAGTTTGTTCTTGGCAAACCAAAAGCAACACTGCTGATCGATCATTTCTTAGCTGTCCTAACAAGTATGTCTCACTAAGGTGTACTGTTTAATATACCAATACCTGAACCAAACCTCAAAATTTCTCTGCTATTAGCCAGAGGCTCTCCTGGCTAGACTTCAAACTAAGTGTCCCACTGGCTTCCTCCCCCCCACCCCCCGTTATGGGCTACTCATTGAGAAAGGAGTAATAATAGGCAATGTTACATTCATTTTTTTTTCCTTTTGATTCAGGTGATGGTAGTGGTGTGGTATTCCAGTGAAGTTTATTATAGCTGAGATGAACTTTCTTCCTTTCATTGTGCCGTGGCTTTTTCTCAAACAGTAGTGTCTCTTCACAAAAAGAAAAAAACCCTGAAGATTCCTTATTCAATATAAACTGAAACAGCAAGAACTTATGTAGGTATGATGACTATTTAATTTAGTGAGCCTTTGTTAATTGCTGTGAATGAGGCACATGTAAGACATATGAATTGAATGCATGTTTTCTGTGGTTTCTGAAAACCTTGTTCTACATGATGGAAAAGGTTAAGTGATAAGGTGCAGACGAAGCATAGGAGAATATCCTTGCGCACATAGGACCTGTTATAATTATATCCAGGTGAGGGAGTCATGCTGGCTTTGATGAGGCTGGACTTATACAACAGTTCAGAACATAGACAGACACTTGGACAGAAAAATAGTCGTTAGTGAGCTCTGGAAGACAGAGAAGACAGTTGGTGTTAGAGGCTAGAAAAAGGACTAAGCAGTTAAGACCACTGACTGCTCTTCTAGGGGACTTGGGTTTAGTTTCCAGCACCCACTTTGTGACTCATAACCACTTGTGACTCCCATTTCCAGGGGATCAGATGCACCCTTGGTTTTTATAGGCCCAGCACCTACCCCTACATACAGACATATAATTAAGAATAAAAAAGAAAAGAAATGTTGATGCTTGGAAAACAGAATGTGTCAGGAGGCAAACAGAAGATAATATTAGAGAAGCTTGGAAACGTCTATACTCTTGCTTAGGATTAACAAGGATTTTATCCCATCATTGAAAAATGGGACTCTGATCAATAGAAGTCACTGTGATTAGGCTTAAATGACTTCTAGTATCAACTTATATTTCCTGCTTAATATATTTAGGCTGTATTTCCATCCAGTGCACGCTATTTCATTCTTTTTAATATCTATACCATTTTGTTGTGTGGAGAAATCATAACTGACATAACCAGCTCTTTATGAACTTGTAGTTATTGCTAGGTTTTTGCTACTATGAAAACTATATTTTGTATATTTATCCATATTTTCTTGTATCAATAGGATAAAGTTCTAAAAGTATTTTCTGGTATATAAGCAATACAAAATTTGTAGTTACTCTCTAAATATATGAAGATTTGCTACTCCATTTTCTTATCAGTTCCAGTTATGTCAGTCTTGACATAATTAAAATTTTTATAGTATTGACAAATTTAGAAATTGGCATCTAAAATTGGGAGGTATCTACTAACTAGGAATATAACTGGGAATTTATAATCTTGGAATGGGATAGCATACGGAAAGACGTGAAGGAATAAGGTGAGATGCCTTTCTAGATTGTCAATTTTTTCTGAAGAATTTGAGAAGACTGGGCTGGAGGGATGACTTAGCAGTTAAGGGCACTGGCTCCTCTTTCTTATAGAGGACCTAGGTTCAGTGCCCAATATTCACTTGGCAGCTCACAGCTGCCTGTAACTGCAGTTCCAGGGGACCTGATGACCTCTTCTAGCTTCTGTGAGTGCCATACATGCACCCATACACATTAAAAAAATTGTGGGGAATGTATATTATTTTCATTTCAAAATAAATTAAAAATCTGAAGGTAGAATACAGAAATAATGTGATTTTCATTGATAAACTGAACGTTTATTAATAAGGTTCATGTATGAGAGCATATTGCTTATAGAAATCTAGTATATAAATGCTGAACTGGGCATGGTGGTGCACACCTTTAATTTCAGCACTTGGGAGGTAGAGGCATGAGGGTCTCTGTAAGTTAGAGGTCAGCCTGGTTTACATAGTGAGTTCCAGGACAGCAAGTTAGAACTACAGAGTGAGACCCTGTCTCAAAAAACCAAAAAACCCAACCCAAACCCAAATCATAAACCAAAGCAAAAGCAAAACCAAAAAAACCAAATGATGTTGTATTATCTAACAACCTATTAGAGAATGTGTTACCAATGTATAAGAGAAAGGAATGGCAAATCATTTATTTATTCAAAAATTTTGATTGAATTGTAATATACTAATCAAAAAGCATCATACAGTTAACACATCACTTTGTCCTTTCAGTTTGTAAGCAAACTGTTACATTGCCATAAATAACATAATTATAACTTGTTAATTCCATGTTTTGCTTTTATTTTTTATTTTGTGAGACAGTTTATTGCTACATAACCTAGGCTAGCCTTGATCTTGCAGTTCTCTTGCTTTGGCCTCTTGAATGCTAGTTCTATAGACGTGTGTCTCTATACTCCCCATTTCATTTTTAATAAAAATGTTACTTTTTCTTTTTTGGGTTTTTCGAGACAGGGTTTCTCTTTATAGCCCTGGCTGTCCTGGAACTCACTCTGAAGACCAGGCTAGCCTCGAACTCAGAGATCCTCCTGCCTCTGCCTTCCAAGTGCTGGGATTAAAGGTGTGCATCACCACTGCTCGGCAGAATGTTACTTTTTAAACTTTAATGTATCAGTTATTTTCTGTTACTTCATATTGTATTATTTCTTAAGCGACATGATCAGGGACTAATTCATTTTGAAAATATATTAAAAGATAAAGAGGCACTAATAAAATGATCACTTTTTGTATATCATTTCCAATGAGGACAAAATTCTTGAATCTTGGGGAATATTTTCACTCTATCATGATGCAGTGGTGTAGATATGAAACAAATAAATATGAACCTGTTCTGTTGACCCAGGGTAAGACTCTGGTTTCCTGTTCATTGACTTTCTCCCTGTTTCTCCAGTGCCTCCTCATGTTGGTCCTACCAACTACATCTCTGTTACTGAGAACACTGCACAGAAATACGTTCTTCTGTGTCCGACACTAGATGGAAACTTCCATATTGCCTAGTGGATCACTCCATCTGTTTTATCCTAGGCAGGTAGTAATCACTGGATTTAATGTACACAATTCAAAAGGTGCAAGGTTTTATTTGCTGAAGAGAACAGAACTTTACTTTCATTTGTCTATTTACATACACTTTATTGATTTATATGAGCTGGCCAAACATAACAGTAAATTCAGCTACTCTGTGGCTTGTAAAATCCTATTTGTTGTCATTTATGCATACTTTACTGAAAAAAATGGGAATAGGATCTTAGGTAGCCCACATTGGCCTTAAACTTGGTATGTATACAAATATGGCCTTGAACTCCTAATCCTTCTGTGTCTACCTCACAAGTACTGGGATTATGGGTGTGTGCCACCATATCTGGCTTCTATGGATTAAAAAAAATGTGACTTCAAAGAAATTTTATACTTTCTAGAAGCTTTGGGCTCTGCTACCGACTGTTAGGTTTTCCTGAACCAAAATACTCATTCTGAAAGAAGAGATAAATGGTGATTCTAAGATGTTCTGGTACAGTCTGTTTTCAAAATAGCATTTTTTAAATGATCAGACTGCTGATAGATCTGTCCACCATGGAATGACATTTGGCAAATGAATAATGCTACTAACGCTAGTTCTATGCATTAAATATTACGTTTGAGAGGTTGAGGAGATGGCTCAGGAGCTCAGAGTGCTATGCTTCTTCTGGAGGACTGGAGTACTCCTTAGCAACCATATCAGGTGACTCACACACACCTGTGATGCCAGCTCCAGGGACACCGTCTTCTGGCTTTTTAAGTCATCTACACACACGTAGCAGGCATGCATACACACACAAACAAAAATAAACACAACTCCTTAAAAATCGTTATTGAACTTGAAGGAGCCATGTGTTCCTCTGAATGCTCAAACCTTTGAAGCCCAGGTTCAAAAAGATAAAAACTTAAAAAGATAGAAATCTAACAGATTTAATATTCTTGTTTTTGTTGATATGTACTACTTTGAATTATTGTAGTAACTGTCACCAATAGGGCTCTCTATATTCTTGACGGTTCTGGAAAATCCTTACTCTAAGTATATATGTCTCTCCACATAGCCATGGATGGCCTGAAACTCAGAGATTATGCCTGCTTCTGCATCCTGTATCTGCATCCCCAGTGCTAGCATTAAAGGCTTATTCACCATGCTTTGTAATTAGCTTTATAATGCATGTCTAGCTTTGTAATTAGCTTTATAATCCTGAATCTCAGAAAGGTATTAACTCTATTAACTTATGGATCCATTTTATTTTCAATGTTCTTTTGTACTCAACCAATTAAGCAAAAAGATTCTTTATTTTTTATTTTTTGGGATTCTCATAACTTAATGTGGTTCTGACTAGCAGCATATGAAGTCTCTGACCATTTAAATAATATTTTTCATAAAGAAAATGTTTATGAGATGCTAATAAACTATTAAGTGAACAAGTAATACAATATGTGATAATTTTTACACCCTTCCTGTGGTGTGTAAAATTTTAATACAAAGTTGGTATATACTTGATAACAATTTACATGTTTATTTTACCATCTGGTAAATGTGTAAATGATATTTTAAGAAGCACATTTCATATTCACTTTGACAACTTATTCTTGACAATATGTGCCCTATCTTATGTATTGACTGGAAAGATCTTGGAAATTTTTGAAAAGAAGAATTCTGGAAAAAATTCATGTCCTCTGTTGTTCGTTTAAAAAATATTCGGAGATTTAAGGTTTAGTTTTAAGTACCAAGCTGAGGAATTGATATTTAGGGTAGAGTAATCAGAGAATCTTCATCAAATAAAATTCAGTACTAATACTATAGGCTACATAGGTAGCAATAATAAGCATGATTTGTGTGTTGTGTAACAGTATCATATCTTTTCTTGAGTGTTTAGCTTGCTATCATTTGTGTCTAAATATGGAAGGATCATTTTTTTCCTCAGTGCATTGCAATGAACCTCTAGTGAATAGCCTTTATCAAATATTTTAACAGCGTTTATGATACTGTGGCCTTCCTTCTGCCTTTTTAATTTCATTCTTTTTGCTTACTGGTCTCGCTGGAATAAATCTCAGGTATTTACACAAAACAAGCAAACAGATGATTTACTATTTGGCTTTGTCATAATGCATTTCTTCTTAGCTGATAATAGGGAACTTTTGTGAAATTTTATGGACTACTTCTACATCCTAATCACGTACTACTCACCATCTACCCATCTGTAATGAAGGGGTTTGATAAGAAAATTGTAAATGCTGGCTTTAGGAAATCAATTCTTCAACGCTATATCTTTATATTGAGATAAATATACAACTCAAAACTACACACACACACACACACACACACACACACACACACACACAATTAATTTAATTTTATTATATGTGCATAAGTTTGATCCCCGTTGGAACTGGAGTTACAGTTTCGAACTGCCATGTGGGTGCTGGGAATTGAACCCAGGTCTTTGGGAAGAGCAGCCAGTGCTCTTATCTATGGAGGCATCTCTTTAGCCCCTCAAAGCTATATTTTTATTTAGTAAATTTAGAGATAAGAGTATAAAAGTATCAAGAATATTTTAAAACTGAATTATATCATCAGTTATTTTCACATCCCAAATAGCTGTTCACACTCCTTAGTTTAGTTTATCCTATCATTTTCTCCTCATGGAATGTTTGCCTCTATGCTATGCTCATGTAACAATTCTGAGACATATGATCTGTGCACATCTTTATCCACAGCTATGAGTGTTACATTATTCCTGATGCGTTATAAAGCTTATAACCACTTTTCTCTAACAACCATACCTGATGAGTAGCAGCTGTGTTTTCCAGTTGAGGTACAAAAGTTCAGACTGAGTAAACTTTCCTGTGGTTAAACAGCTGCTGAGTGAAAGCAAGGTTTTCACTCCAGATCTGCATTGCCTGATACCCTGCTCTTTTCATTCGACTTCTGTCCCAGACTTTTATTGTGGAAGGTGAAATCTATGTGTGTGTGTATGTATGTAGAATCGGTGTAGACATATGGATAGGCTAGCCTTGAACCATGATCCTTCTGTCTGGATATCTTATGAAATGGAATTACAGGCTTGCATCACTGTGCTCACTTGGAATCTGCTCTGACTGAAGAGTTTTAAAGTTCTGTAAAGTGTCATTTTTGTCTTGGAAGGAAGGAAAGGGCTGCCTGAAATAGGCATATACTTGGTTAAGAACTTGGAAAGAGAGGGAAGAAATGATAACCTTTTAGAATTTGTATAGCACTTTCAGTGTTTTAAATCGGACTCTATATGAACTCTTATTGTTATACATTCAAATCTTACCTTAAACCAATTCATTTAGATTTTTTTGTTAAGAAGTGGATTTGAAATTCAAATCAGGTATCTACAAGTCAACTAATAATGCATTTAAAAAGAAGCAAAAATGGTTGTCAAAGCCATTATGGGAACTCTAGAAATCAGCTGAGTTTTAAAACACAAAAACAAACAAAAAAACCCACCTACAAGTACTATAGTGATGATATAGATAACAAATACTCATTGACTGTTTTTGTTGACAGTCTTCTAATTTACTTAAGCATGTATCAACTAATTTGAGCACCAGCAATTTTGTGAGGTCCATATTATTGCTCTTTTCTTTTGCAGATGAAGGAATTGAGGCCAGGGAGGTAAGCAACTTTCCTAAAGAAACAGTAAGCAGTGTAAGGGCCAGGGTTTGCCTTTAGGAAGTAACGACTATTAGTAGCAATTATGTGAAGATAGATGGCACGGGTGGGAGAGATGGCTCAGTGATTGAAGGCACTGGCTGCTCTTGCAGAAGTCCAAGGTTTTATCCTCAGCACCCTCATAGTGGCTTGGAACCATTTGTAACTCTTGTTGCAGGCTATTTGACATCCTTCTCTGGCCTCCATGGGCACCAGACATGCATATGGTGCACAGACATGCATGCAGATAAAACACTACACAGATAACATAAAAAATTTTCAAAAAGGACAAATGATGTATCTGATATCTTTGAATTATAATTATAAAAATCAGAATGAAGGGAAAAATGGGATCAAATTGAAGTTAAGAACTGAAGAGAAGAATAAATCCCCAATAGGTCTTTAGTATGTAGATTTAATTCATTCACTCTGTAGACCAGGCTGGCCTCAAACTCAGAGATCCATCCACCTCTGTCTGCATTCTGAATGCTGAGATTAAAGGTGTGTGCCATTACCTTTGGCTAGCATAGCATATTTTTAAAGAAAGGACAGTGTCTGTAAAGTTAGTCTAAGTGTGCTAAACTTCTATGTTGTTATCTAGTCCTTTATTTATATGGCTAGTAACTGTGGTTGAAAACCCATGTATGAGACTGCTAAAATGAACATGTTTTATTGTTTTCTGGTGCCTTATTCATATACAAAATAATGAAAATGTTTAGAGAGAACACCTGGTAGATCTAGTCATTGAGTATGTAAGTTTAGAGGTCTAGGTGTGTGTGTGTGTGTGTGTGTGTGTGTGTGTGTGTGTGTGTGTCTTGGGAAGGGCAAGAGAGGGTTTTTAATTTAAAATTGAACCTCTAGTTGCTTTATCTTAGACATAAAATGTAAGTCTGTTTTTCATTTTCTTAAGGAGCAGAAAAACAAATAGGACCTGTAAAAACTAATAGTAATAGAATTATTTACTTGTGGGGTCTATTTGTATAGTTTCAATTCAGTACATATAAATATAAATTGAAAATATTTCCTTCCATGGTTTAAAAAATGTCTGTTTGGGGATTAGAGTTCAGTAGTAGAACACTTTCCTAGTATGCAGTGTTTCAACTAGTGGATTAAATCCCTAGCGCCACAGAAATTAAGATCAACATCATAATAAAATTAATAAAAGTAAATAAACATATACTTACGTGTTTTTTATAAATGAGCCTTTTATTTTGTTGTCTCAGTTTGCAAATAAAAAGAATATAAAGGGAACTAATGCTTTTCTGTGATAATTATTATTTTTTAAAAAATAAACTTCTCTTATTTTATGTGTATGGGTGTTTTGCCTGCATGTTTGTCTGTGCACCATGTGTGTGTCTGGTGACCACTGACGCCAGAAGAGGGTGTCAGATTTCCCTGGAACTGGAGTTACAGCCCATTCTGAGCTACCATGTGGGCGCTGGAAATTGAACCATGATTCTCTGGAAGAGTTGCTGTGATCTCAATTACTAAGCCATCTCTCCAGCTCTCACTAGTTATTTTAGAGAAATTATTTTATACCTTATTGTAGAAACATTCAAATTCTCACGACTTGTCTGTTGGTAGTGGTAATTGATCTTTTCTCTAGAAACATTGCTCCCTTTCCTTTGAGAATGAGCATCTGTGTGGGTAAGCTATGGCTTGCATTTTACTGGAGGGCCAGTGGTAACTCTTTTTGCTGCTCTGGGCTTTCCCAAACTATGCCTTTATTTTTATAGATAGTATCTTGTCTCTAGTCCTTTCTGAGTTAAAAAAGTCAATCCACCAACTAAACAATAATCACCATCGCCACCATCAAAACAGGCACCCAGACTAAACAAATAATCTTTGAGGCAGAGGGTAAGCCACTTGTGATTTTGCAAGTACCCCAGAAAATTCTAACAGTTAGCTGGTACTGAGGTAGGAAGAAGAGATTTGGGACTTGGGGCCACCTGGTATCTATAAACTCACATTATATAAATAGATAGCTTATTCATAGGGCTAGTATTGCTAGTAACCCATCAAGAGGAGGCTAACAAACTGTATCTACCAAAAGACTGTAGGATTTGTTTCATTCTTGTTTATAATATCCTAGTAGCTGTCATTAAGGAAACTGTTTATCAGATTTATATGTCTTCCCTCCCAAGAACCTGCATTGTTAGGTCTCTCAACATTTGGTATTGTAAATGCCCTTAATTAGCCTATTTCTGCTTAGTGTTCACAAAAATTTCAATATATCTTGTAATTGGAATTGATGTTGATTTTAATAACAGCATGTCCAGTATTGAAGTGCCAGCATAGAAAATAAAAACAACCTTTCCTCTTTTTAGATTAGTCAATAATTAATAGCTAGAGCTTGATAAAATCCAGTCACAAGCTCTGGCATTTAGATTAGGTGTTATCTGAAACTAGCACTGACTAATCGATTCTTTTAAAGATCTTACACTGAATTGCACCATAGTGGATCAAATACTTTTAATTAACTCAAATGAAAGCAGTATCCAGCACCTACCTCTGGTTTTAGAAATTGTTTTGCTGTTGGGTTGGACTAAACTTTTGCAGATGATTTGATATAAGGCGTTCAAACTGGTTTTTAAGAAATTAGGATAATTTGAGGAGTCCTAAAACCTATATTACTTTGGATTAAATAAGATTTCTATAAAACTAACTTTGTTTTGGAGAAAACAAAATGCCACACTGATAAAAACTTTTTGGCTTTTTAAATAATTTAAGTTAGTTCTATCAACAATATTGAGCATGCTGTGTACTTAACATAGTGGGATTTGGGGAAGGAAGACCCTACTGTATTTGAAATATTACCAAGTCTTCAGTAATTATTATTGAAGCTTTTTATTTTTTTAAATGTATACTGTCTTACCTGCATGCCTGTCTTGTGTACAACCCATATGCTAAGTCAGAGCCCCTGAAACTAGAGTTGCAGGTTGTTGTGAGTTGCCCTTTGGGTATCAGGAATTGAACTCAGGCTATCAGAAAGAACAGGCAGTGCTCTTAGCATCTCTCTAGTTCCTTGTTGAAGGATTTTGATAAAATATGTTTTGAAGATGGTGAATTCAAGAAGCAAAATTTGTTAATACAAGAATTCAACATCGAGAAAACGTGTTATGTGTTTCAGAACATTTTGTGTGCTACTTTTCTGTATCATATATTAAGCTGTCTTTTGTGTTGTTTTTCTGAGACAGGGTTGTTCCATGTAACCCTGGCTGTCCTGGAACTCAGTCTGTATACCAGCCTGGCCGTGAACTCAGAGATCCACCTACTTCTGCCTCCCTAGTTCTGGGATTAAAGGTGTGACCACCAGTACCTGACGTCAGACTGTATTTAAATGATTTGCTCACGCCTATCCTCCTACTAGATTTTACTTATTTCTAAAGCAGGGATCTATTGGCCTTTGTATTGATTTTAGTATGTATTTCTTGGCATGTGTTCTACTCAATAAATATTTACTTAATGGCTTTTGTTCTTTATTCTTTTTTTTTTTTTTTTTTTTTTTTGTTCTTTATTCTTGAGAACTTCCTATATGTATACAATTAAGTATGATCATATACACCCCTCATCCTGCCTCTTCATCTGACCCTTATATTTCCCAACACATCAGCCTTCCAACCTCATGTCTCTTTTCTAACCCACTAAGTCCAGTTATTGCTGCTCATTGCATGTGTATGGGACCATCCACTGGAGCGTGGGAATCTTATTTGTAGCTACCTCCTCAAAAAAAGAATGACTCTCTTTTCGCCAGAAACTTAGCTGCCAGTAGCTCCTCAGTAAGGGTTAGGGTCTGTGCCTGCATTTTGTCTTATCTGTGCCTGCATTTTGGCTGGCTTGATCTTGTGCTGACAACCATAGCTCCTCCTCATCCTCTAGATTTTACAGTTTCTTTGTCTCCTCTTCTACCATGTTTTCTGAAGCTTGGTGTGTATGTGGGAGTGTTGATGTGGGTGTCTTATTTAGGGCTGAATATTCAATCTCTTAATCTCAGAGCAGTTACGCATCTCTCCATTGACTACTGTTCAGTGCAAAAGGAAGCCTCTCTGACCAAGGTCTAGCTAGAGCAGCCCAGGTTTATGGGTCTAATCATAGATACTAAACGGCGATTGGATAGCATGGCTACTTAGTGAAATAATAATATTCTACTTAACGGAAATCTTCAAACTAACAGACTACTGTCATTTCCCTTGAATACCCATCATAACTCAATAGCATCTTTATTACCTTGAATAAAAATATTTGATTGTTCAACAAAATCATTGTATTATTTCTTTTTTGGAAAGATTATTACTTGGAAACATTTTTCTGTGTCTGAAACTATTCAAATTTAAGTTTATTAAGGTCATTATTTTTGAAATGTATATTTGATTGAGATATGAATTATATTTTTAAAATGATCTAGTAGAGTATCAAGGTTGCTATTTCATAGTGGTCAGTGTGGTGGTACCCAGAAAAGCTCATGGGCTTGAGCGTAGATGGATCTCAGTTTGAATGTCATTTTCAAGCCTAGTGATATAGGGACACATTTTTAACTCTTTAGTTATAATGTATTTATTTGTAAAATAGGGAAAATACTTCACAACTAATTGTCTTATTAAGTAGAGTGTTAGAAAACATCTGCTATATAATGCGTGGATACAATAATGGCTATGATCATTCTTAATAAATACCTTAGCTGGAGGTGGGCTCTATAAGTTTCCTTTTCCTACTGTAGACATTTCATCTAAGGTCCCTCTCTTTGAGTCCTGAGAGTCTCTCACCTCCCAGGTCTCTGGTGCATTCTGGAGGGTCCCCCCAACCTCCTACCTTCTGAGGTTGCCTGTTTTCATTTTTTTTCTTCTGGCCCTCAGGGCTTCAGTCCTTTTCCCTCACCCAATACCAGATCAGATTCCTCTTCACCCCTCCCCTTCCCCCCATCCACTTTCCCTCTCAGGTCCCTCCCTCCTCCCTCCTCCCTGTGATTGCTTTCTTCTCCCTCCCAAGTGAGATGGAGGCATCCTCACTTGGGCCCCTTCCCTTCAGCTTGTTGACCTTTTTGAGTTCTGTGGACTGTATGTACTTTTTTTGTTCTAATATCCACTTATTAGTGAGTACCATGCATGTTCCTTTGGGTCTGAATTACCTCACTCAGGATGGTATTTTCTAGTTCCATCCATTTGCCTGCAAAACTCAGGATGTCCTCGTTCATAATGGCTGAGTAGTATTCCATGTATAAACAAACCACATTTTCTGTATCCATTCTTCTGTCATGGGACATCTGAAAAAAATACAATAGCAAAAGGATTATTTTCAGGTGGTAAATGAAACATCTGCAATTGAATAGAAACTTGTGATTTTTCTTTTACTTTAATTTTCTGAAAATTAATTTTTAAACCATTCAAAATAAATATTGTGAAAGCCAGAGTAGACATATTTTATTGTCTGCTGATAAGGAGCCATGTACTATCAAAGGATTATAAGCCGAAGCAAAACAAGTCGTTTTCATCCTAGGCCCTTTTAGTCTCTATCACCGAACTATCACACAATTTGAATCATTTGCCAGTGTTGGCTCAAGAGAGGCCAATCGAGACACTAATAGATGCATTTTCTCCATGAGTAATCTTGGATCACACATGGAATTCCTATTAACAGCCATGAGAGTTAAACTTGTAAATCCCTTATGCATTGGTGGGAGAATAGACCTTTTACTTAGCCATCTTCCAGTTATTTGGCACTTTCCCCATCCCTTGTGAGTTCTCCAACATTTTCATTAAAGCCTTTTCTATTTTCTATTTTGCTTCATTCAGTTTGGGTTGTAATTCATGTTGGCCTGATGCCTTGGCAGCAATGAATGATTCTAATTGCCTCACTATCTATCTAGTCTGGACTACTCATAAAGCCTTTCAACTTTTCATTCAAGCTTCTGCAGTATCTGCTCCATGGGTCACAAACTTCCCACTCAGATCTTTTGATTGCGTCTTAGCTGCTTACCTCTCACATATTTAAGAAACCTGAGAGATTTCATCCTTATGTCATTCTTTTTTCTGTTACACTACTTACCCTCTTTGTAAACACTAAAATAGTACTGCAGATGCCAAAGGATGAAGAATGACTTTTGTCCAGATATTGTATCAGGAGAGCTGGATACTTTTGTTCACATTGAGTTAGCTATAATAAAGGATAAGCAATGAGAAAGATCAGTTTAAATATTATTCTAAATTTGTTCTAATTGTGATTTTGCTATAATTTAAAATATAACTTTTCTTTCTTTTTTCAACCTGCCAAGAAATCTAGCATGACAATTATAATAATAAACTGAAAACAAAGAACCTGCTTTGAACCCGATTTTATGCAAGATGGGAGGGATACTCCAGCACTCTATATAGTATGGGTGTTAAGTTTGATTCTGTGTGGTAAGCTTTTTGTTTGGAGAATTTATGGTAGCTTTTCTTATATGCTAAGAATTGTAGACAGGAGGCTGGGGAGATGGATCAGTGGGTGAAGTTATGGTTCTGTAAGCATTAGGACTTTGGATTCTTGCACATAAAAGCCAGAGGCTCAGCATGAATTTGAAACCACAGCACTGGGGATGGGGACAGCTGAAGAAAGATCCTGTGTGCCTCTAAGCCAACCAGCCCAGCTGAAAGGAGATGACAGGCTCCAGGGTTTAGTAAGAGACCTGTCTCAATAAATAAGATGGGCAATAACAAAGACATTTGAAAAAAGACACTTAGCACACACACATACACACACACACACACAGACACACACAGCCTAAAATATTTAAAAAGAGTATAGATTACGAAGAGATTTTTGTTACCTTTTGTTATATTCCCCCTCCTTTTAAGAAGTGTTTCTTTTTATATGTATTATATAAATACTTTGCCTATATATGCACTATGTCTGTGGTCCTCAGAGGTCAGAAGAGGGGCATCAGATCCCATAGAACTGGAGTTACAGATGGTTGTGAGCTGCCATGTGGGTGTTCACACCAAACCTTGGTCTCTTGTAAGAGCAATTGAAATTCTTTTAACCTTTGAACCATCTCTCTAGCAACCCCTTTTCCTTTTGAGAAAGGATCTTACAGGTTCCTGGTTGGCCAGGTACTTGCTATGTAGACCATGTCAGCCTTGAACACTCAAGACATCCACCTGCCTCAATCTCCTGTGCTGACATTAAGGTGTGTGCCACCACTCCAGACCTTTCTTCCTTTTTTATAATGTCTCTTCTCTTTCTCCTTCCTTCCCTTCTGCCATCCTTCCCTCCTATCTCCCTTTTTTCTTCTTAAGGTTTTGTAATCCACATTGGCTTTGAACTCAAGGAAATCCTCCTGCCTTTCCAGTGCTGAGACTATGAGTGTAAGCTATCATCCCTGGCTTTTTACTTTAATTAAAAATATTTTTATTTAAAAAAATTTAAATACTACATAAAACTGTTATAATACCCCAAATATCTATCCATTAATAGATTTATGGAATTTCTTAGAATTAGGCTAGATTTCTTGTGACAAGAGTACCTTTTAGGGCCTGAGCATGGTGGCATACATTTTTAATCTTAGTACTAGGGAGGCAGAGGCAGGTAAATCTCCGAATTTTTGGGACTAACTTGATCTAGATAGGAATTTCTGGCTAGCCAGTGCTATAGTGTGAGAGCCTGTCTGGAAAAAAAAAGACCTATCATAAATTAAGGTGATAGTGCATTCTGCTATAATAATTAATCCTCTTTGTCAGCAAAAGTTGTTTGTATTGTCTTTATCAGTCAAGATTTTTACTGTCAAGGAAAACTCATTAGGTTTTTCAAAATAAGATCTAAAAAATGCTCCCAGTCCTTTATTTATTAACTAAAATAATTGTAAAAGACATTACTACCTTATTTGGTTATGATAAGATGAATCAATCAATCCTTTATGTGCCAGTTCAAAATGTTGAAGTGAACAATGATGCATTTTCTTTTGCAGAGATTTAAACATATTTGATGTATTTCAATCTATTTGTGTTATTGAGGTATTTCACCTTTGGTCCATGATAACTATAATTAATTATAAATCTTGATTTTATTTTCATTATTGAGGATTGAGCCCAAAGCCTTATAACTCTTGGTCCAAATCTGATTTTCTTTTGCCACAATTGTCATCAGTCATTTATAGCATTTCCCCCTTTATATAACAAGATATGTTAGTTGCATCTTGAATTCTGACATGGTGGGTCTAAATTACATTTCCCACCCAGAACATATTCACTAATGAGTCATACTTTATTGGAAATTAGAAACCACAATCTAGATGCATATTGCTACTGGTCTAGTTCTTTCTGAGACCTTGCCAAGGAATTATACAAATATTCACATAAATACGTGCATACACCCAAACTCAATGAGATTATAAAATAAAATGCATCATAGAATTATACTAATATTTCTAATTCTAAATCAAGACTCTATAGCTTTTATTTAACCATCTTTAATTTAAAATATGTATCATTTCTGCCATCCTGGAAACCTGTTTCCTATCTCCAGAAGATGATTAGTTAATTTATTTTTCTCATCAGTGTACTCAAAGGCCTCGCAAAATAATACCACTAACACTACCAAAATATGTCTATTTAAAACAGTTTACCATCTATGTGCCTTTCATTTGAATACTAGGATAGTGTATTAAGTATATGCAGAAAAACTGCTTTAACTTTAGACAACATGAAATGTTTCTCCTGCAGCCGTCCCATTAACTGCTTTTAGAATGTTAAAATGGCTTCTTTAAAATTTTCAGGTTTTGGGATCCCACGACTGTTATCTTATGTAGTAAAAGAAACTGAAAAGGAAAAAGGAGAGGGCTAAGGGAAAGACTTGCATCAGGAAGCTTTCTTGAATTATGTGTGTGTAAACAAGGTCAGTGTAATCAAGGGTCGATAGAAGTCAGGAAAGAGAAACCACTGGAGGTAGTAGTGACATGATACGAGAACTCAGCCTACCTCCACTGGCTTTGAAGACAGAAGTTTTGGCAATACATGATACTATCTTTGTATGAACAAAAACTACAGGTCTGGTACTTAAGTTAATTGTTTTTATTGGAATTATATATGGTGATCCACTTGCAAAAAATTACTGCATTTATCATTCCACACATTGGTAGAGAATTGTTAACTTTTTATATTCATTCCGTGTACCAGCCTGAGAAGTTTATTTATCAAAAGCAAGCAAACTGTTCTTCAGTTTTATTATGTTCAATTGATTATTAGGAAAACTTACTGAGCAGCACTAATTATTCAGCAGTGCTGAGTTTTCCCGCTACAGCTTTACATTTTCTCATCATGCTAGCTTGAAGCTTCAGCTTCCGTGCCTTTCTTGGTGAGCTTGTACAATGAAATATACAAGTATTTGTGAAAGTAATTCTGACAGTGAGGCAGCTAGTAAGGACTGTGGAAGTGACCACACCTGTATCGAACTAAGCCTAAGTTAAATTTGTCTCTGCCTCAACTTTCTCCTTATACCTGTAGTCACTCCAGCACCACCCCATGTGAGAAAAGTGGCATGGAGAAATTGTAGTGAAAAGATACCATGGTCCTACCCGGTTGTTGTTGCAATACTTCTGTAAGCCTTACAAAATGATACTGCTCTGTAACTTTATTGCTAAAACAATTTCTAGGAGTTTGGCTTGTGTTAGTTTCCCATTGCTACACTACTATGCAACAGACATGTTTGCTTAAAACAACCAAAATTTACTACTATGCAGTCCTGGAACTCAGAAGTCTGAAATGAATTTCAGTAGTGTAGAATTAAGGTGTTGTCAGAATTATATTTCTTCTTGAGACTGTCTATGGGAGATTCTGTTTCTTCCCTTTTTCTCTAGAATTTGTACCCTTAACTGACAGGTTTTTCCTCTTTTTTTCATAACCACTGGGTAGCGTCTCAGATTTTTCTTCTGATTCTGATCTTCCTGGATCTTTTTTTCTCAAAGGTTCTTGTGGTTAGAAATAGAGTACAGGATGATTCTTTATCACAAAACTTTAATTAAATTTGCTAGGCCATTTTTATCAGGTAAGGCAATATACTCAGAAACTCTGAGGAGTACAGGATGGACATCTGTGGGAAGCTGTTAGCCAGCCTGCCATTGGCCAAGTGCAGAGCTGTGCAATGAAGGAATCTGTCTATGTCCTTCAGTAAGATTTTCATATTTTCTCTTAAAAAATGATGCAAAATTTACTTGGATGTGTGTGTGTATCTGTGGGGATATGTGCATGTGTATTAGAGTGCCAGAAGAGGTAGTTTGATACCCTGGAGCTGGAGTGACAGATGGTTGTTGAGTCACCTGACAAGAGTGCTGGGAACCAAACTGGGGTCCTCATTCTGCCGAGCCACCCTCATAATTTCTTTATATAGTTCTATACAGCCACTGTTAAATTATCTCTTAAGTAGTTTATAGTATTATTATTATGGTTATAAGGACATTTTCTTATTCCTATTTCTATATAGTCATAATGGTATAACGAAATTACTTATTTTGCTATTGTTCTCCTGTGTTAAAAATATAATAATATTAATGTATTAATAATAATAATGCAATTATTTTTTTATACTAGCTATGTAACTGTATTATAAGCAGACTTACGTTTTTCCTTATTGATGGTTTATTTTTCATCTTGCATTTGTAATACATACCCAATGCCCTGGCTTTTCTAAAAATTTTATTAGTTTAGTTCCAGATTGTTATTAGATTTTTCATAGCAGCATGTCTCTTCTATTTCAAGAATTCTTATTTAGCACTTGAATTACATTTTTTTTTGTCAATCTGTTATAGACTATACAGATAATTAGGGGCTGGTTTTGCCCTCTAGAGAACATTTGCCCTTATTGGGAGACATTTCAAATTTTTACAACTGGGGAGAAGAAATGCTAGAATCTAGTGGATAGAAGCCAGAGACATATCATAGGGTAATCCATAATGCTAAGTTTGGGAAGGTTCATTGATTACCAAGGTTCTTCTATTCTTCAAGCTTTTAAAAATGTCTTAAGCCATCATTCTGATGGAAATATTGTCTCACGGCTGCAGCTGGTCATAGAATCTTTGTATTATTATGTATCTGTAGTATCTTTATTATGCTTAGAAGGTGAATGGCATAATTGTTAAATTTTAAATAACTTTCCAAAATGAAGATCTTGGTTTGATATTGGATTTTTGAACTGCAGTATTTTTCATTGCTATGTTAATATTATATTCTTTCTATTTTCTAATGTCTTTGGTGCCAATATGAGTTTTTCATCTAATATGTAAATAATTTGTTCTTTAGTTCTGAATTTTGTGTGTATTTCATCTACCTTCAGACTTGGGATGTTTGCATTTTGATTCTTGTTTTTCTTTGTTACTCTTTCCATGAACAATTTTAATTTATACATTTTTTATTCTAGGCAAAATCTGGTCTTTTAGTTCTCAAATTATTACCGTTTTTCTATGGTTTAAGTATTTTACTTATTAACATTTTTACTAGCCTGATTTCTGTGTTTATAAACTTTCTTTTTTTTGTTTTCTTGGAAATTTTTTATTGGATATTTTATTTACAGTTTAGATGTAATCCCCTTTCCCCATTTTCCCCCTACCCAGTAATCCCCTGTCCCATTCCCCCTTCTCCTGCTTCTATGAGGATATGCCCCTACTCACCCTCCTACTCCCAGTTTATAAGCTTTCTCCCCATGATTTTTTTTTTTGTGTTTTTCTACTGATCCAAATAAAAGGCCCTTTTAAGTTTGATTTTTTAAACTAGTGATATGATTTATGCCTGGTGAAATACTTAGATTTAAGTGTACACATTTCTAAATTTTGGCAGATGCATATGCTTTTATAGCTCACGCCCTATTAAAATATAGAATGTATCTTCTTTAATCATCTAAGGAAGATACTCATGTCCCTTTCTCCTTTTTTTTGAATTTTTTATTGGTTCTTTGTGAATTTCTCATTGTCTTCCAATCCTACTCATCTTCCCCTCCCCTCTTTGGAAACTGTAGTGTATGAGTGTGTCCCACAGTATAGCCTTTTGTCCACACTTCTTTGCTTGCAAATGTTTATTGCAATTAGTCCTTGGTCTGGTACTAGGCCTCTGACTTCTGCAACATCATCACAGTGGACCCTCACTGGAACTCTCAGACATTCTGTTGCTGCCCTGTGTCACGGAGATCCTGTGATTTTGGGTCCGTAGGACTGGTCCCTTCATGTATTCCAACAGTCCATTGATGGAGTAGATGTTGGTGTGGGCCAATTCAAAGCCTTGGATCTGGATCTGAGAGGCATCTTAATAGCTGGTCAGCTCTTGCTCACCCAATACCACTGGGGAGTGGGGGTGAGCTTTCCTGCTCTTCCTTATCCTGACTAGCCTATCCAGTGCCACAAACAGCAAGGGGGGCAGTCAACTCTCCTGCTCTCACCTTGTTGGAGCCAGCTAACCTGGAGCCCCCATTTCTGAAACCAGAACCAGCTCTACTCTGTTGCCCAGATGAGGTACAGAGCCTACTCTCCAAAGTGTTGCAGAGTGTGTCCCCTTTTAGACATTTTTTTCAAGATATTCCCCCTTTCTAATCAACTGTCCTTTGAATTTCTTTATGCTAGGTTGTTTTTGCCTTTACTGGAACTTCATGTAACTAGACTAACACTTGAGGTTTGTTTATGAATGGTGCCTGTGTGAAGAATTTGTACCTTTTTCCCCCCCTGGTGCTAAAGATTGAACCTAGGCTCTTTTACATTCATGGTGGGCATTCTCCTACTAATCTGGAACTGTAGCTCATTGTTTTATTTATTTAATTTATTTATTTATTTATTTATTTATTTAGTGTTAGGTGTCTTAGATTTCTATTGCTGGGTAAAAAAACTCTAACCAAAAGCAACTTGGGGTAGGAAAGGGTTTATTTCATCTTACAACTTGTAGTTCATCCAGGGAAGTCAGAGCAGGAACCCGGAGGCAGGGGCTTACACGGAGGCCACAGAGCAGTGCGGCTTGCTGTCTTCCTCTGGACTGGCTTGTTAAGCTTGCTCTCTTACTAGTAGCACAGGGATGGCACCACTCACAATGGGCTGAGTCCTCCCACATCAGTCAGTAATTAATAGCATTCAGACTTGTCTACAGGCAAATCTTTTTTGTTTGTTTTGAGACAGAGTTTCTCTGTGCAGCTCTGGCTATCCTAGAATTAGGTCTGTAGAGCTGGCTGGCCTTAAACTCAGAGATCCACCTGCCTCTGCCTTCTGAGTGTGGGATTAAACGTGTTAGCCATCATCCTGCTTTACAGGCAAATCTTATGGAGACTTTTATTTTATTTTTAAATTGAGAATCCTTTTTTTTCCCCTAATGACTCTAGCATGGGTTAAGGTGCTATAAAACTAGCCAGGATAATTGGCCCTTTGTCAACTTGACATATCAGCATAACACTAACAATAACCTTTCCTTTTTTTGTTCATACCCAAGGTCTCATATTAATATAACAATATAGATATAATATACCTTTAAAAGTCCTGAAGACTTTAAATTTAAATACCTTAAAATTTTATTCCTTTTAAAAATATACGAAGTCTCAAGGCTAGAGAAATAGCTCAGTAATTAAAACCACTTTTTACCCTTGCAGAGGACCAGTTTCAGTTCCCACCATCCATTTGGCAACTTCCAACTCTTATAACTCTAGTTCTAGAGAATCTGACATCCTCTTCTGACCTCTTTGGGTACCTTTCCCATAAATAAAAAAAAATTGAAAAATATATCCAAAGTCTCTTTAATAATTCAAAGCCCAAGATTCTTTGAAATATTCAAAGTTTCTAAAAATATCCACAGTCTCTTTAAAGTGTCCAAAATTTTGCTTAGGCTCCAAAGACTCACCAAAACTCCAAATCTCTCAATTGTGGGTTCTTGTACAATTAAATTAAGTTAAATATTTTCTTATTCCAGGAAGGAAGAAATAGAGCACATTGGCAATCAAATCAGAGCAAAACCAAGTCCCAACAGAGTGAAGCTATGTGTCAGACTTCTAGGACTCAAAAGGTTCAAGAAGTTGGACAGCCATCCATAGCACACACATTTTGTCTCCTAGGCTCAGACTGGTTCTACTC
Organism: Grammomys surdaster; assembly: GCF_004785775.1. Classification (NCBI taxonomy): domain Eukaryota; kingdom Metazoa; phylum Chordata; class Mammalia; order Rodentia; family Muridae; genus Grammomys; species Grammomys surdaster. The sequence continues at coordinate 5,510,683 of NW_021604636.1, read as the reverse complement.
CACAAATGCTGTTGCCATTGGTGGCTGTCCCATGGTAGTGGCATCTCCAAAATGCTCTAGTCTTCACAGCAACTGGGCTGCTTCACCTTTCCCAGGTTTTCTTCAGAGACTCTGACTCTGCCACATGATTCCAAGCCTCAACTTCTCTCCATGATCCTTTCAGTCCTGGGACTGTGACTGCAACTGAGGATGTAGCCTGACTAATGGTTTCTTCCAGTCTCTTTTTAGGGACACTAGCTCTACAACAAATGTAATTGCTCCCCATGATGCCTTCATGTCTTAAAATCAGCACCCCGGGGTGATTCTTACATTACTTAGTTTGGCTGCCAGCCTGAGGTAAAATTTTGGCTGCCTAGAGATCACAGCATCTGTGTGCTGACTCTGAGGAAACACTTCCCAGATTGTTTCAATGACTCTGGTTTTGCAATCTCTAAGAATTTCTCAGGTCCCACTAACAAGTATTCATTATAAACAAGTAAAGCAAATAATTCACATTAGTGGAGCTGGTCTCAGTGGTCATGGTTTATTAATTATGGCTTGTTCTTAGCCTCAGCTGACTAGAACCACAGATTCTTAATTCAAAATATCAAAAAATAACTCTGGTAAACAACTCTGGTAGAGTCTTCAAGTGACTCTCAAACTCTCTTCTACCTTCATAAGCCAAGCCTCTAACATCTGTTCTGCACCAAGTACTATCTTATAAGTTCCCACTATAGCTTCTGAACTTGGCTTCTCCAGCCCAAGGTCTTTTCACAATTCTTTCCTAAACATGGTTAAGTCTCTCATAGCAATACTTACTGAACTTGATACCAATTTCTCTTAGAGTTTCTATTGTTCCAATAAAACACCATAACCAGAAGCAACGTGGGGAAGAAAGGGATTAATCTTACAGTTTGCAGACCATATCTAGGCAAGTCAAGCTAGGATTTGCCTATAGGCAAATCTTAACGGACACATGTTTTATTCAGTTGAGAGTCCCTCTTCCCAAATGACTAGCTTATATCAAGTTGACATAGAACTAGCCAGGACAAAAAGATTTTTCACATATAAGGCAAACACTGTACAACCAAGCAACATCTCTAGTGTGGATCCTTTATATTGTTGAGTATTGGTAATCTACTATATGGGTGTATATCAATTTAATATTTTTCTGGATATTTAGGGTTTTTATATCTTTATAATTATTTTATTATTTTGTCCTGTTTATAAATACGTTTCCAACGAACATTATGTTGCAAAACATTTTGTGGATGCATGTTTCATTTTACCTTGGCTTAAACAGTAGACATAGAATTGTCAGGCCATAGGTTAAACACATTCTTGATTTTATAAAGATAGCCAGATCAATTTCCAGAGTAGTTTCATTTCTAAAGCTGTGGTAAATCTTTAGCATATAGAGGTTAGTGTAATAATACTGTAACTATCTGATCATGACATATGATTGCACTTATGGCCTCCTTTAATTTGTACTAGCACTATTCTGTATAAATCTTGGACATATTATGTCAAATTTGTTATTATGCATTCTATTGTGTAAATGGTATTGGTTTCAAACTTAGACAATCCCATTATTTATTTCACTTAGAGAATAAAATTCTGACGGTAATTTTGTATTTCACAGTCTTGTTAAGTTCATTTACTGTTGTAGATGTTCTTTTTTTTTAAAGACTCATTTTTATTTTATGTGGATGAGTGTTTTGCCTGCATGTATTTAAGAGCATTGCATGCATGCTGGTGTCTCTGGAGCATAGAAGAAGGTTTGGGATTCCCTTGAACCTGAGTTATAGATAGTTGTGGGCTCTCATATGGGCCTTGGGAACCTGGGTATTCTGTAAGAAGAGTAAGTACTTTTACCATGGAACCATACATATTTCCAGCCCTGGTTTTAGTTCTTTATTTTTTATTTATCAGTATGAGCATTTTGCCTGGATGCATGTATGCATCTTAGTTTTGGTAATTTTCACTTTTCAAAAAATTATCTTTCATTTGCCTGTGAATTTCATGAAGTCATTGTTTTTAATAGCTAAGTAGTACTCCATTGTTTAAATGTACCACATTTTCTGTATCTGGTGGTAGTCACTAGAAAGTCCCAGATGCCAGGGAAGCAAGAGGTTCCCAGGACTCAACTGAGATGACATTAGCCAAAATACCCAACAAAGGGGAGATATAACCTATAGAGACCACCTCCAGTAGGTAGGTACAGCCCCTAGTTGAGGGATAGGGCCACTCATCCATCTCAAAATTTTTAACCCAGAATTTTTCCTGTCTAAAAGAAAGACAGGGACAAAAAAATGGAGCAGAAATTGAAGGAAATGGCATCCAGAAACTGCCCCACCTAGGAATCCATCCCATCTGCAGACACCAAACCCAGACACTATTGCTAATACCAAGAAGTGCTTGCTGACAGGAGCCTGCCTTGTATGGCTGTCCACCGAAAAGTTCTGCTAACACCTGACTAATACAGGTGGAGATAGTCACAGCCAACCATCAGATTGAGTCCAGGGGACCCAACTGGAAGAGCTAGAGGACGGACTGAAAGAAAGAGCTGAAGGGGATTGCAACCTCAACAATAACAACTAACGGGACCACCCAGAGCTCCCAGGGACTAAACCACCAACCAAAGAGTATTCATGAAGGAATCCATGGCTCCAGTTACATATGTAGCAGAGGTTGACCTTATTTGTCATCAATGGGAGGAGAGGTGCTTGGTCCTGTGGACGCTTGATGCCCCAGCTTAGGGGGATGTTAGAGCAGTGAGGCAGGAGTGGGTAGGTGGGTAGGGGAGCACCCTCATAGACATGAAGGAGAAAGGGAGATGGAATGGGAGGTTTGTGGAGGGGAAACCAGGAAAAGGGATATTATTTGAAATGTAAACAAATACAATGATTAATAAAAACTATCTTCCTTAAACTTTTAAATATATTGCCACAAAATCGTATATGCTATTTCGATCTTGTAATTAGCTATAATATCTATAGTAATGAAAAACCATGCTAATGTCATGTTTTCTCTTTCATCCTGGATGGAAGTTTATAAATTTTATTGATCTTTCATATATTTAGTTTTTAATTTAGTTAATTTATAATTAAAAAAATATTTTTATATGTGTGTTTTGCCTGCATGCATGTCTATGCACCATGTTTATGCCTAGTGCCCAATGAGGCCAGAATATGGCATTGAATCTCATATCACAGGGGTTATAGAGAATTACAAGCTGCAATGTGGGTGTTGGGAATCAAACTTGGTTCTTCTTGAATAGCAGCAAGTGCTCTTAACCATTGAGTCATCTCTCTAGCCCTTAGTTAATTCAGTATTTTATCTTACTATATTATTGTTCATTTCGTTTTTGATTAACACCTATTAGCCATATTAAGTGGCATGGTATGATATTTCAACATACACATACTATGAAAACTGATACAATCAGAGTAAGTATTGTTAAAGAATTTCTTCTATTTGTGTGTATATATGTGTGTAGTCCTGTATGAATGAGCATTCATCACATGAACATTTCAAGCATGCCAGTGCCTCAGATCCATGGGACTAAGCAAGGGCTTACCTGGGTCAGGCTCAGGGGAGTGGCAGACCTTCCTGTAAGGATATTGAGAGTGTATGCAGAAATTATCAGTCACAGCTTCCTCCTCTGCTGTGACTGCAGCCTGAGACTGCTCTCCTACAGAGATCTACACAGATTAGCTAATGAGCCTTCTTCTTTATCTGTATATAATAAACCTACCTCCTCCTTCAAGTGTACAATAAACTCCCTGAGTTTCCAGGCTGCAGCTACATCTCCATTAGAGCCCATTGCCCACTGGATCCCAGTTTTCTTGTAAGTGTGTCTGTTGTTTCCTTATTAATCATGTTTCTCAGGTAAGTCCCAAACCCTGATGGTCGATAGTCATTGCTTGTGTGTGGGAATGTGGTGCATATGCATGTGAAAGTATTTACATGAGGAAAGTGGAGAAGAATATTGAGTGTACTGCTTTATCTTACTCTCTGCTTTATTCCTTGAGAAAGAGTATTTAACTGAGTTGGAGCTAGGCTGGAAGCCAGGGAGCACTGGCAGTTGTTTTGTCTTGGTCCTCACTGCGCTGAAGCTATAGGCATGTCCATGGCTATGCCTAGATTTTTAGGTAGGTGCTTGGATTTGAACTCAGGTACTCATGCTTACACACAAAGTTTTCTTACCCAGTGGGCCATTTCAAGAGCCCTTCCTTATCATTTCTCTATGTTTGGGTTTTAAGTCCCTATCTTTCCTGCTTGCTGGCTTGCTTGCTTTCTTCCTTTCTTTTGAGACAGGGTCTCACTGTGTAGCCTTGGCTGGCTTGGAACTCATGCGTAGATCAAGATCAGCTCATACTCAGAGCTCTGCTTGCCTTTACTTCTCTAGTACTGGGATTAAAGACATGCCCAGATTGAACCTCATCTATATCTTCTTAGAAATTAGTTTAAATACTTATTTATTTATTTGTATCTGATGACCATGGAGGTCAGAAGATGGTGGATCTGCTGGAAATGGAGTTACAGATGTAAGCCACAATATTGTTCCTAGGAACCAAACCCAGGGCCCCTGCAAGAGCAACTAAGAGCTCTTAATCTCTGAACGAACCCTCCTGCCCTGTCATTTATATCTTCATGAAATATATAATAGAGTATTGTAAATGATAGTAATCCCACCAGAATTTAGGTTTTCTTTCTAACTATGTTTTGGTACCTGTTTTATAGGTCTTCAAAAAAAAAATTCTCATTTCTCCTTTCCTTTAAGCTTTTAATAATCATTATTTAATATTCAGAATGAGTTTTTTAAATTTTTTATTGGATGTTTTATTTACATTTCATATGTTGTCCCCTTACCCCATCCCCCACCCACCCAGGAACCCCCCCATCCCATCACCCCTCCTCCTTCTTCTCCGTGGATGTAACCTCTATCTACCTCCCCACTCCCACCTCCCCACCTTCAAAATTCCCACCCCCTGGGGCGTCCAGCCTTCATGAGGTCAAGGTTCTCTTCTTCCACCTATGCCCAGCAGGGCCCTCCACTCTTACATATTCAGCTGAAGCCCTGGATCCCTCCCTAAGTGCTCCCAGGCTGGTGGTTTAGACCCTGGGAGCTGTGGTTGGTTGGTATTGTTGCTCTCCTCATGGGGCCACAAACCCTTTCAGCTCCAATGGCCTTCACTCTAACTCCTCCATTGGGAACCCCATTATCAGTTCAATGGCTAGTTGTGAGCATCTGCCTCTGAATATGTCAGACTCTTGCAGACCTCTGAGGAGACATCCATATCAGGCTCTTATCAGCATGTACTTCCTGACTTCCACATCAGCATCTACCTTTGGTGACTGCACATGGGATGGATACTCAGGTGGAATGGTCTTCAGATGGCCCCTCCTTCAGTTTCTGTCCCTCACTTTGTCTCCATATTTGCTCCCTTGAGTATTTTGTTGCTCCTTCTAAGAAGGACCGAATCACCCCCACTTGGTCTTCCTTCTTTATGAGCTTCATGTGGCCTGTGAGTTGCATCTTGGGCATTTCAAGGTTCTGGGCTAATATCCAATAATCAGTGAGTGAATACCATGTGTGTTCTTTTGTGATTGGCTTACCTCACTCAGGATGATAATTTCTAGTTCCATCCATTTACCTAGGAACCTCTCGAATTCATTGTTTTTAATAGCTGAGTAATACTCCATTGTATAAATATACCAAATTTTTTGAATCCATTCCTCAGTTGAAGGACATCTGGGTTCTTTCCAGCTTCTGGCTATTATAAATAAGGCTGCTATGAACATAGTTGAACATATGTCCTTGTTATATGTTCGAGCATCTTCTGGGTATATGCCTAGGAGTGGTATAGCTGGATCCTCAGGGAACGCTATGTCCAATTTTCTGAGGAACCGCCAGACTGATTTCCAAAGTGGTTGCACCATCTTGCAGTCCCACCAACAATGGAGGAGTGTTCCTCTTTCTCCACACCCTCGCCAGCATCTACTGTCACCTGAGTTTTTAATCTTAGCCATTCTGACTGGTGTGAGATGGAATCTCAGGGTTGTTTTGATTTGCATCAGAATGAGTTTTTAAAATCCTTTTACATATTTGAGAGAATATGTGGTATTTGCTTTTTTGCTTCTGGCTTATTTTACTTAATGTCTTTCAGTTCCATTCATTGTGCTGCAACTGACATGATTTTATTTTCTTTATGGCTAAGTAACATTCTATTATATATGACAATGCTTAACATATGATTACATTACTTTTAGTCTTTTTTTCTCTGTGTACCATGTTTATGGGAAGTTTATGTTAATATGTTTTTATGTTTATTGTTTTCTGTTTTGTTTTGTTTTCTTTTGTTTTGTGGGACTAGGGGTTGAACTAAGGGTCTTGTGTATGCTATGTAAGTGCTCTGCTACTTAGCTATGCCCCTAGACTTTGTTCATGATTTTGAGATAGGATCAAAGTATTCATCATAGGCTGACCTCAAACTTACTATGTGTAGGGTGGCCTTGAATTTCTGATCCTCTTGCTTCAGCTTCCTGAGTGCTGGGATTACAGGTATGCAGCATCTCATTTGTCTTCATTATTTATTCACATTTAATGCTTTCTTGACCCATTCATCTATCACGGACACTTATACTGGTTTTAATCCTTAGCTATTATGACTAGTACTGGATTTTTTTTTGCCTCCTCTTTGTTCTTCAGCTGTCTGAAGCCCTGACAGGTTTTTGGTTAGTTGAATATGTTTTACTTTATCTTAATTTATCTGTTGATTTTTTATTATATTTATTTTCTTGTCTATTTAGTAGTTTAATCCCTGGCTCATTTCATATATACCTAACCTATCCTAGTCTATTTGGTATTGTACTATTTCAAACAAAGTGTAAATGCCTTTTATATTTTGTCACATGCCTGTGATTTTACAGTTCATTCTGTTACTGAAACTCAGGTTTTCCTCTGTAGTAATTTTTCTTTAGTCTGAAGAATGTTTTATATACATACATACACACATACACACACACACACAGAGACACACAGAAGCACACATATTTTGCTATAAAGATGAACCTACACACCTATGGTCTCTTGTTCTTTGACAAAGGAGCTCAAACTCTCCAGTGAAAAAGGACAGCATTTTCAACAAATGGCGCTGGTTTAACTGGAGGACAACATGTAGAAGAATGCAAATCAATCCATTCTTATCTCCTTTTACAAAGCTCAAGTCCAAGTGGATAAAGGACCTTCACATAATGCAAGATACTTTGAAGAGAAGAGAATAGAAGAGAAGGTGGGAAAGAACCTTGAACACTTGGGCACAGGAGAAAAGTTCCTGAACAGAACACCAATGGCTTATGCTCTAAGATCAAGAATTGACAAATGAGACCTCATAAAACTGCAAAGCTCTGTAAGGCAAAGGATACTGTCAGTAGGACAAAACAGCAACCAACAGATTGGGAAAAGATCAGTCCCACATCTGATAGAGGGCTAATATCCAGGGTATACAAAGAACTCAAGAAATTAGACTCCAGACAACCAAATAACCCTATTGAAAAGTGGGTACAGAGCTAAACAAAGAATTCTCAACTAAGGAAACTAGAATGGCTGAGAAACACCTAAAGAAATGTTCAGCATCCTTAGTCATCAGGGAAATGGAAATCAAAACAACCCTGAGATTCCACCTCACATCAGTCAGAATGGCTAAAATCAAAAACTTAGGTGATAGCAGATTCTGGTGAGGATGTGGAGAAAGAGACTACGCCTCTATTGTTGGTGGGATTGCAAGATGGTGCAACCACTTTGGAAATCAGTCTGGCAGTTCCTCAGAAAATTGGACATAGCATTACCTGAGGACCCAGCTATACCACTCCTCGGCATATACCCAGAAGGTGCTCCAACATATAAAACAAGGGCGCTCTTGAGTCACCCCCGCGCAGCCTAGGCTTGCCGTGCGAGTCGGACGTGGTCCGGGCCCACCACCCTGCTCTCTACTACCACTCGGCTTTCCCGTCAAGATGCCTGAGGAAGTGCACCATGGAGAGGAAGAGGTGGAGACCTTTGCCTTTCAGGCAGAAATTGCCCAGCTGATGTCTCTCATCATCAACACTTTCTATTCAAACAAGGAGATTTTCCTCTGGGAGTTGATCTCTAATGCTTCTGATGCCCTGGACAAGATTCGGTATGAGAGCCTCACAGACCCTTCCAAGCTGGACAGCGGGAAAGAGCTGAAAATTGACATCATCCCCAACCCTCAGGAGCGCACGTTGACCTTGGTGGACACTGGCATTGGCATGACCAAGGCTGACCTCATTAATAACTTGGGAACCATTGCTAAGTCTGGCACAAAGGCCTTCATGGAGGCTCTCCAGGCATTTCCATGATTGGCCAGTTTGGTGTCGGCTTCTACTCGGCCTACCTTGTGGCAGAGAAAGTGGTTGTGATCACAAAGCACAACGACAACGAGCAGTACGCCTGGGAGTCTGCTGCTGGCGGATCCTTCACCGTCCGTGCTGACCATGGTGAGCCCATTGGCCGGGGTACCAAAGTCATTCTTCACCTCAAAGAAGACCAGACAGAGTATTTGGAGGAGAGGAGGGTCAAGGAAGTGGTGAAGAAGCACTCCCAGTTCATAGGCTATCCCATCACCCTCTACTTGGAGAAGGAGCGAGAGAAGGAGATCAGTGATGATGAGGCAGAGGAAGAGAAAGGTGAGAAAGAGGAGGAAGAGAAGGATGATGAGGAAAAGCCTAAGATTGAAGATGTGGGATCTGATGAGGAGGATGACAGCAGCAAAGATAAGAAAAAGAAAACAAAGAAGATCAAGGAGAAGTACATTGACCAGGAAGAGCTGAACAAGACGAAGCCTATCTGGACCAGAAACCCAGATGACATCACTCAGGAGAAATATGGTGAATTCTACAAGAGCCTCACCAATGATTGGGAAGACCACTTGGCAGTCAAGCATTTCTCTGTAGAAGGTCAATTGGAATTCAGGGCATTGCTCTTCATTCCCCGGCGAGCTCCCTTTGACCTTTTTGAGAACAAGAAGAAGAACAACATCAAATTGTACGTCCGTCGTGTGTTCATCATGGACAGCTGTGATGAGCTGATCCCTGAGTACCTCAACTTTATCCGTGGTGTGGTTGACTCTGAGGACCTGCCTCTGAACATCTCCCGAGAAATGCTCCAGCAGAGCAAGATCCTGAAAGTCATCCGCAAAAACATTGTGAAGAAGTGCCTTGAGCTCTTCTCAGAGTTGGCTGAAGACAAAGAGAACTACAAGAAGTTTTATGAGGCGTTCTCCAAGAATTTAAAGCTTGGAATCCATGAAGATTCCACGAACCGTCGCCGCCTCTCTGAGCTCCTTCGCTATCACACCTCTCAGTCTGGAGATGAGATGACTTCCCTGTCAGAGTATGTGTCTCGCATGAAGGAGACACAGAAGTCCATCTACTATATCACTGGTGAGAGCAAAGAGCAAGTGGCTAACTCTGCCTTTGTGGAGCGTGTGCGGAAGCGGGGCTTTGAGGTGGTGTATATGACTGAGCCTATCGATGAGTACTGCGTGCAGCAGCTCAAGGAATTTGATGGAAAGAGCCTGGTCTCAGTGACTAAGGAGGGCCTGGAGCTACCAGAGGATGAGGAAGAGAAGAAGAAGATGGAGGAGAGCAAGGCAAAGTTTGAGAATCTCTGCAAGCTCATGAAGGAGATCTTGGACAAGAAGGTTGAAAAAGTAACAATCTCCAATAGGCTTGTGTCTTCTCCCTGCTGCATTGTGACAAGCACCTATGGCTGGACAGCCAACATGGAACGGATCATGAAGGCTCAGGCACTTCGAGACAACTCTACAATGGGCTACATGATGGCCAAGAAACACCTAGAGATCAACCCTGACCATCCCATTGTGGAGACCCTGCGGCAGAAGGCCGAGGCGGACAAAAACGACAAAGCTGTCAAGGATCTGGTCGTGCTGCTGTTTGAAACTGCCCTGCTCTCCTCTGGTTTCTCACTTGAGGATCCCCAAACCCACTCGAACCGCATCTACCGCATGATTAAATTGGGCCTGGGCATTGATAAAGATGAGGTCACTGCGGAAGAGCCCAGTGCTGCTGTTCCTGATGAGATCCCCCCACTGGAAGGTGATGAGGATGCCTCTCGCATGGAAGAAGTGGATTAAAGGCTCCCAGCAACCCTTGCCCTCTGTATAGTATCCCTGCGGCTCCCCCAGCAGCCTTGACTGGCCCTGACCCACTGGCTCATGTCTACAAGAATCTCCTATCCTGTCCTTGAGCCTTAAGGCAGGAAGATCCCCTCCCACAGAATAGCAGGGTTGGGTGTTGTGTATTGTGGTTTTTTGTTTGTTTTATTTTGTTCTGAAATTAAAAGTATGCAAATAAAGAAGATGCAGTTTTATACAAAAAAAAAAAAAAAAAAACAAGGGCATATGCTCCACCATGTTCATAGCAACCTTATTTATAATAGCCAGAAGCTGGAAAGAACCCAGATGTCCTTCAACTGAGGAATGGATACAAAAAATGTAGTACATTTACACAATGGAGTATTACTCAGCTATTGAAAACAATGAATTTGAGAAATTCTTAGGTAAATGGATCGAACTAGAAATTATCATCTTGAGTGAGGTAACCCAACCACAAAAGAGCACACATGGTATTCACTCACTGATTATTGGATATTAGCCCAGAACCTTGAAATGCCCAAGATTCAACTCACAGACCACATGAAGTTAATGAAGAAGGAAGACTAAGTGGGGGTGCTTCGGTCCTCCTTAGAAGGAGTAACAAAATACTCAAGGGAGCAAATATGGAGACAAAGTGTGGGACAGAAACTGAAGGAGAGGCCATCTGGAGACCATTCCACCTGGGTATCCATCCCATGTGCAGTCACCAAAGGTAGATGCTGATGTGGAAGTCAGGAAGTGCATGCTGACAGAAGCCTGATATAGCTATCTCTTTAGAGGCCTGCCACAGTCTGACATACTCAGTGCTCACAGCTAACCATTGAACTGATCAAGGGTTCCCAATGGAAGAGTTAGAGAGAAGGAGCTGAAGGAGCTGAAAGGGTTTGTGGCTCCATGAGGAGAGCAACAATACCAACCAACCAGAGCTCCCAGGGTCTAAACCACCAACCTGGGAGCACATAGGGAGGGACTCCAACTGTATATGTAGGTGAGGATGACCTTGTCAGACATAGGTGGGAGAAGCGATCCTTGGTCTCATGAAGGCTGGACGCTGAGGGTGGAGGAATTAGAGGGTGGGGAGGTGTGAATGGGGGGATTGGTGGAGCCACATCCTCATAGAAGCAGGAGGAGGAGGGATGGGATAGGGGATTCCTGGGTTGGGGTTGGTGGGTAAATGGGATAAGGGAATTATATCTGAAATGTAAATAAAATATCCAATAAAAATAAAAATAAAACAAAAACAAAAACAAAAACAAAAACAAAACAAAACAAAACAAGAGAACACCAAAACAAAAAAAAGTTCTTTCAGACAATTCCAGATCAGCGTTAGCCAGTCAGAGAATAGAATCAGTTTTCTCACTTACCCTGAATAGGTTTTAAACTGACCATCACACCTGCCTGTGGCTTTGTCAACCTCAGCCACATTCATCTGGATGGACTTGTGGTCTTGGCACCAATGATATGGTTGTTTGCCGAGCATTTTATAGAGACATACTTGTTCCCTCCAGGTCTAGTCCCAGCACAGAAAGACTTCCATTTCTTGGTTATTGTGAATAGTATTGCCATAAGTGTGAATGCACACAAGTCTTTTTGAGATTTTTATTTCTCTTTATTTGGATGTTTTGGTAGTTTGAATATGCTAGGCCCAGGGAGTGGCACTATTAGGAGGTGTGACCTTGTTGGAGGAAGTGTGTCATTGTGGGATAGACTTTGAGACCCTCCTTCTAATTTCCTGGAAATAGTCTGCACCTGTTATCCTTTGGATGAAGATGTAGAACTCTCAAGTCCTCCTGCACCATGCCTGCCTCGACGCTGTTGTGTTTCCTGCCATGATGATAATGGACTGAACCTCTGCAATTATAAGCCAACCCCAATTAAATGTTGTCTTTTATAGGAATTGCCTTGGTCATGGTGTCTCTTCACAGTAATGGAAACCCTAAGACAGATGTATACTCAGAAATGAAATGGCTGAATCATATGATTTTTAGCATTTTGACTGGCCACTAAGTTGTTTTCCATAACAACCACACCATTTTAACAATAGAACCTTTTTACAATAGAACATAAGGATTCACATTTTTGCCTTTTAGGAATGTTTTATTAGTATGTATTTATCATAGAAAATGGTGAAATTTGCCAGGCAGTGGTGGCGCGCGCCTTTAATCCCGGTACTTGGGAGGCAGAGGCAGGCGGATTTCTGAGTTCGAGGCCAGCCTGGTCTACAAAGTGAGTTCCAGGACAGCCAGGGCTACACAGAAAAACTCTGTCTCAAAAAATCAAAAAAAGGAAAAAAAAAGAAAAGAAAATAGTGAAATTCATGATATTTTTTGGTCAAATATCTCAAGTACTCTGATGATATTCACTGCTGTGACTCGTTCCCACCCCCATGATCTTGTTTCATTTGCAAATAGCTCCTTTTCTGTTTTCAGTGTTGCCTGTGTGTGTGTTTGTGTATATGTGCAAGTATGTATATAATACCTAAGGGTATATATATATGACAGAAAACATGATATTTGTCTTTCTGGGTATGGCATATTTTGCTTAATATGATGATCTCTATGTCTACCAATTTTTCTGCAAACAACACTGTCTTATTTTTACGTTTGAGTAAAACTCCAGTTTCTATAAATATTACATTATCTTTATTTATTCACCTGTTGATGGAAATTTACAGTGATTCTTCAATTTGTCTGTTGTGACTAATGTCTCAGTATACATGGAGGAGCAGGCCTGTGTAGTGTGCTGGCTTAGATCCCTTAGGTATATTCTAGGAATGGTAATAGACAGATCTTATTGTAGCTCTACTTCTCTCATCCTGTATAAACATCAATTCAAAAATGGGTCAAAACTCTTAATGTAAGCTGAAATTTAGACACTGTTAGCAGAAAACATAAGGAATACACTTTAAGTATAGGCATTGGCAAGGAATTTTTGAAAAGGACTCCAGTAGTTCAGGAAATAATTCCAAGAATTGACAAATGGGATTGCATGAAATTAAAAAGCTTTTTCACAGAAAAGAAAACATTGTACTGAAGAAAAAGCCTGTAGAATGAGAGAAAATTCATGACCAATTACACATAATTGGTCAAGGATTGGACAAGGATTAATATCTAGAATATATAAAGAAATAAAAAAATAAAGCAAGTCCCCACCCAAGTTATCCAGTTAATGAATGGGCAAACAAAGTGAATACATAGTTCTCAAAGGACTAACTACAGATGGTCAACAGATACATGTAAAATGTTTAACAGTTTTAGCTATTAGGGAAGTGCAAAATAAAACTACATCTAGACTCCATTTTAGCTCATTCAGCATATGTATCATTAAAAAGCTCCCCACCATAGCTTCCAGACACAACATGGAAGTTGTACACGTGAACTCAAAATGATACACAAGACTTTGTGCAAATTCAAACCAGACAAAGTCCCAGCATGAAGGGGTAGAGACTGGTATGAAATCCCATCATTAGCTAAGGAGCTATTAGTATTTGATAGTTGTTAGAAGAGCAAGAGTCAGTTGTCATTAACTATGTGACCGCTGGTATGCTAAACCACACTCTATGACAGGCCCCCTTTCTAAGAATAGTTGTGTAAAAAACTGAACTTCATGGGGAGAAAAAAACAAAACCTCTAAGTCAGGTGTTAGCGAAGTGAGGGTAAAGAGGGTAGACCTGGGAGGAGTAGGGTTTGTGTGTGAATATTATCAAAATTCATTGAATGAAATTTGGAAAGAATTACCACCAAAATGCTGGTAAGAATGCTGGGGAGGGATGGAGGGGAAGTCCTATGCAATGTAAACTATGGAAATTAATATGGAAGATGTTCAGAAAGGTAAAGGTCCCAGTTCATGTTCTACTCAACACTTTTGTTTTCTGGTTTTGTATTGTTTCTTAACAGTAGATATGCCAGTGGTTGTGATTTAATATCTTAATGTGATTTTATTTGCTTTTTGGATTTACATCCTGCCTTCTTTTGCCCATATTTTATAGTTGACAGATTAAAAAATATTTATATAAAATTATTTTGACAAATTTTATTTCATAAAATTCACTTACACTCATCCCTCCACTCTGCTTTATATATTTTTAAATTTTACTTAAAATTTCTTATATGATATATTTTGACTTTTTTCTCATCCCCTCACATTTCCTAGAATCTCCCTAATTCCATCCAACTCTTTCCATTTAAAATGTATAGACACAATAAAACAAGTATAAAAATCAGAACAAAAGAACAATAAAACAAAAGTGCCAAAACAAAGTATCTCCCCTCCCAATAAAACTGCCAAACAAACTGTGGAGTTTATTTTGCCTTGGCGAAATACTTCTGGGCATGAGGGCTGCCCAGAGAGTTGTTGATATACCCAGTGACACTACACTGAGAATCTTTTCTTTTTCAGGGAGTATCAGTTCCAGGTAGCTTCTTGGTTAGGAGTGGGAGCCTATGTCCATTCCCCCTTCTTAGTTGTAGGACACCATTTGGTTTCAACCTGCGCATGTCTGTGCCTTCTCCCACAGTTCATTTGTCTGTTAGTCCTGTTGTGTCTGGAAGACAGTGTTCCTTGAAGTCATCCATCATCCCTGGCTCTCATAATATCTCCACCTCTTCTTTTGCATGGCTCCCTGATCCTTGAGAGAAGAGTTTTGATGAAGTCATCCCATTTAGGACTGAGTGCTCCAAAATCTCTCACTTTTGTATATTGTAATTTCTATCTACTGCAAGGAGAAACCTTTCTGATGAAGGCTGAGTGAGGCCCTGATCTATGAGCATAGCAATATGTCATTAGGAGTCATTTTATTGCTATGTTTCCTTAGCAGAATAATACTGTAGCGGTTTGAATACTTTTGATTTGAATAGGCTTGGCCCATAGGATGTGGTGCTATTGGGAGATGTGGCCTTATTGGAGGAGATGTGGCCTTATTAGAGGAAGTGTGTCACTGTGGAGGCAGGACTTTGAGGTAATATAGATGCTCAAGCTCTGCTCAGTGTGAGATAGACAGTATCTCCTGGCTATAGTCGGATCAAGATGCAGAACTCTTAGTTTCTTCTCCAGCACCATGTCTGCCTGGACGCTGTCATACTTCCTGCCATGATGATGATGGACTGAACCTCTGAAACCTCAAGCCATCCACAGTTAAATATTTTCTTATGTAAGGGTTGCTTTGGTCATGGTGTCTCTTCACAGCAATAAAATCCTAACTAAAACAAGTACTAATAAGGTATTCTCCAGGGCCCCTGACCTATTAGTTTTGGGTTCTAGGTATTTAAGCAAAGTCAGGTATGGATTTATCTCATGGAGTAGACCTTAAATTCAATCAAAAAGCCTCCACCCTCTCTTAGCCTTCTTCTATGCCCACTCCTTCCTCTCTCCCTCCCTCCCTCCTGCCTTCCTTCCTTTCTCCCTTCCACTAAATATACATCTCAGTTTTGAGTTGTGACCCACCGAGTTTAACCAGGGCATGGGTATAGGTATGAAGCAATCTACTAGAGTATGAGTAACTCACTAGTGGCTAGATCATTGAGACAATGGTTTTTCCTCCTCCAGAGCTCTCAACTGCCATTGGTGATGGTTGGGGAAGGGGAGAGGACCCATAAACCTTTGCTCCATTTATGACCAAATATTTGCCAGTTCATTTTTGTGCAGGTATTAATGCAGATAACTGCAGCTGCTGTGAGTTTATGAGTGCCTTTGCTATGTTCTGCTGATAAGACAATGGTTCATTGCTCTCTTGATTGTTTGGGTTTTACATTATTTCAGCCTCCTGAAATATTCCTTGAGTCTTGGAGTGGGTGATATGGGTGTTCTATTTAATCTGAGCATATGGGTGTTCTATTTAACAGAACTGCACTCAGCAGTCACTGGTTCTCACAGCATCTTGGCCAGCCATGAGCCTTTCGTTAACTGGCCTTTATGGCAAGGAGAAGCTTCTTTGCACTAGTCCATGGGTATAAACATAAACATTTAAATGACCACATGTCCAGTGGCTATGACCTCCCCAGCCATGGACATTTGACCAGGTCCATGGTAGGAGGCATGAACTCCCTTCTATGGAGCACGTCACAAATCCAATTAGAAATCCTATTAAATCATGATATTCCTGCCGCTATGATACCAGTAAGTGTCTCTTGCCTGCCAAGATGTTAAGAACAGATTAATTGATCCCCCCAAACTTTCAAAAATGACTTATTTTTGTTTTATGTATTTTGCCTGGGTGTATGTCTGTGCACAGTGTACATGCAGTGCCTCCAGAGGTCAGAATCTCCTAGAACTGGAGTTATAGGTAACTGCAGCCTCCATGTGTGTGCACTGTGGACTGAACTAGGGTCCTTTGCAAGAACAGGAGGTGCTCTTAACCAGTAAGCCATCTCTCCAGTTCCCTGGGGACAGATTTTATAACAATATATATTCTGTACAAAAAAGTTGTAATCAGGGACTGGAGAGATGACCCAGTGGTTAGGAGTGTATAAATATACACATATAATTAAAAAATAAATCTTGAAAAAAGTTGTAATCTATTGGGAAAGATAAAAATTTGGGGGAACTTTGCCAAGGAGAAACCAGACCTATAGTAATTTTTTAGTTGTCAGACTTTGTGATTTTTATATCTTGAGCAATAGATTTTGTTATTTATTTTAAATATATTGAATTTTATCGCAAAAGTAGTTATATAGGCATTAATTTAAGCTGAGAGAGCATTGATTTTATCATTTAAATATTTTTAATTAAATATAATTAAATCATTTCCTCTTTCTTCATCTTCTTTCCAAACACCTCATATCATCCCCCTTCCTCTCTCTCTTTCAAATTCATGGCCTCTAATTCTTTAACTATCATCGTCACACACACACACACACACACACACACACACACACATACATGCATATGCATTCATGCAAGTAAACATAAATGCAATCCACTGAATCTGTTGCTTGTGTGTATATGTTTTTAGGGATAACCACTTGGAAGTGAATAACCATTTAGGAGCCTCATCTCTGGTGAAGACTAATTCTCCTTCTATCCACAGTCTTTAAGTGCCTGTAGGCTTTGGATTAAATCTTTATGGGACTGGTCTTGATTAGCTTTTATTCTTGGGCTAATTTAGCTTTATTACTAATTATATCCATCCAGTATCTTACCTGAACATTTTGAACAAGAACATTCATCTTTCAACAAAATCTCTTCACTCTAATTAGTGTTAATGTGGAAAGCACTGAGCAAGCTCTTATTTTTGCCTGGCTTTGTGGAGTTTCTCTCCTTGGGCACAGGAATTAGCATTTAGCTACAAGATGAGAGAATTCTATTAGAACTTTCTGAAACTCTTATATTAATTTCTCTTCTATTTTTTCTGTGTAATTATATTTTTAAAATTACACACACACACACACACACACACACACACACACACACGTATATAATTTGCAGTCAAGGACCCTGCCAGAGATTTAGTTTTCATGTTTAGTTATGTGTGAAGGTTAACAGACCTGCATTACTACCTATTTCATTAATTATCTCTTTTTTAGAAAATCATAGAATTATTGTTACAATGCTAAATTTTATGCATTTCTTATATTTCCTTCTAGCATCTTATAATTAAATAATTGGGCCTATCTTTTTGGTTTCTTGGTTTCTTTCTTATTTTCTTTAATTGAGAATAGATTTTTCACTCCTACAAATTATCCTGACCACAGTTTCCTCTTTCTCCCTTCCTTCCAGCCTCTTATCACCTCTGCTCTCCCCTAGATCCACTCTGCCTCAGTTTCCCTTCAAAGAAGAGCAGGCCTCCAAGAGACAACAACCAAACATGACCAAGCAGGACGCAATGAGACAAAGCAA
The DNA here is from genome assembly GCF_004785775.1 of Grammomys surdaster. NCBI lineage: Eukaryota > Metazoa > Chordata > Mammalia > Rodentia > Muridae > Grammomys > Grammomys surdaster. Next base: position 5,492,666 of record NW_021604636.1, on the reverse strand, counting down.
AAGCTCTCCTATTGAGTCTGGACAAAGCAACCCAATAGGAGAAAGAGTCCCAAGAGCAGACACAGAGACACGTCAACTTGCACCGTTAGGAGTTCCACAAAAATGCCACGCTAACAGATGTGACATATAAGCAGAGGGTCTGATGCAGGACCGTGCGAGCTTTTCAGTGCTGGCCTCTTCATTCTCCGTGAGCCCATGTGACTCCTGCTGAGTTGAGTCAGTGAGCCATGTTCTCCTGATGTCCTCCATCTCTTCTGACTCCCATGGTCTTTCCATCTTCCCCAGGATTCCCCGAGCTGTGAGGGGAGAGGCCTGTTGGCGACTTCCCATCTAGACACTCTGTATCATGTTTGGCTGTAGGTCTGCACTCTGCACTCTCTGTACTCTTCCATCTGTTGTTGAGGAAGACTCTCTGATGACACCTGGACACGGCACCAATCTATGAGTATAGCAGAATATCATCAGGATCAGTTCATTGATTTCTTCCCCCCCCCTCTTTTTTGCCAGTCCTGTTTGGTTCTCCCCTAGGTCTCTGGGCTATCTAGTCTCCCATTCCTGGCTGTCCAGGCGTGGGCTTCCTATTTCCTCTTCCCTTTCCTTTTCCATCTGATATCATTTTATTCTATAACTTCTACTCATCTCAAAAGTTTTGAGTTCTAATTTCTGTTCCTTCAACTCAGCAGCTAGACTCTGGCTTGTTTCTGTCTCCTGGTGCTACAGACATGCACCTAGAAATTGCTCTGTTTCCTTCCTCTAAGTATCAATCCCCTGCAATGTCTATGGGCTAACATTTAAAATTAGTTTCTTCAAGTGTTTTGTTTGCCCTCTTTCTCACTGTTTACAGTAGGGGAACAAGTCCCAGAGTAATTTACCTTTGTGTATCGAGGCAGAGCCACATTTCTTTCTCTATTTTTTGCTCTGTGTTTTGAGCTATTTCTTCTACTTATACTTTCAATTTGATTTTTAGAAGTGATAATCCTTCTTTTCAGTTCAGCTACTACATTTTGGAATCAGAAAATCTTGCTGAATTGAAAAAAGTCTTAGTGCCATAAATACATTTGATGTGTGCTTTTTATCCCTGTATTAAACTTGCTATGCATCTTTGTCACATTTCTGTTTCATTAGTGTCTTGCCAATCTTGTAATTTTTTAATGAAGTGTTTGAGTTCCTGTAAATGCCCTTAAAAATTTAACTCATACCCACCTTTAGAGATTACAGATTTTAGTAATAACTTCATTAACAGTACAAACTTGTGAACAGAAGGGCGACCATTATTTTCCTCCTCTGAGTTATTGTATTGACTGAATATCTGTCAGACTTTTGTTCTGCTAAAATAACACCATAAAAATTTATCATATATTATGCTCCTTAGATTCCATTAACTTTCCTGTCACCTCTCTAATTACTTCTGGTGGTCATGATGTTTTGTATTCCACACGTGTCTTAGTTTCTTTTTCTGTTGCTGTGATAAAATACCTGACAAAAGCAGCTTAAGAGAGAAAGGGTTTATTTTAGCTCATAATGTCAAGTTACAGTCCATCATTTCAGAGAATCATAATGGCAGGAACTTAGGGAGCTAGCCACATCCCACACAGAAACAGATCAACAAATGCATATATGCTTAGTACTTAGCTTACTTTCTTTACTCATATAGTCTAGAATCCCTGCTTAGGGAATTAAGGAATGGTGCTATGCACCTTACTGGGTCTGCTTACTTTAATTGAGGTAATCAAGGCAATTCCCCACAGATGCCCACAGGCCAGCCTAGCACAGACAATTCTTCATTACAACTCCCTTCCCAGATGATTCTGTTTTGTCAAATTGACAAATACCATCACAACATGTTTCCCATTTTCATAAACATTTGCATTTTGTAACTGCTATTATCTTTTATGTGGTTGTATTCATGTCTATTAGTATAATAAAATACACCAAAATGCATAACTTTATAAGGAGAAGAGATTTGTTTGGTTTATAATTGTGAAAGTTAGAACTGAAGGTGACAACAGTATATGGTGAAGGCTTCATGGTGGATCACATCACAATGGTCAGAGCATATTTAGGATCAAAATACTCTAAGGTCAGAGAGAAAGCCAGAGAGATACCAGGGTCTTAAAAACCCCTACTGAGTGGAGGACTCTAGTTAACTTAAGGATCTTTCATTGAGCCCCAACTCTTAACATGACCACCTTCGAACCTTGCACAAGCTTCCTCAATACAATGAACAATGAGAAGATAAATTTGAATCATATCCAAACAATAGCAATGGCATACTTCTCTGACTCTTGTCTTCCAGCTTTATTATTTTTAATTCACACTTTGGAGATAAGTTGAGAATGGTTTTCACCATCAAAAGGGTAATTCTCTCACAACATGTGTGTTTGTGTGTGTATGTGTGTGTGTTGAGAAGATTGATCACAGGATAATCTTGGAAAACCAGTGTTAATAAATGGATTTGAATCAAAGGAAGAAATACTGAGAAAGGATTTTTTTTAAATATAGAAACGATCTGCAAAGGACACTGAGCCACTCTTGCTCGCATTCTACAGATTTTCATTTTTGCCACTACTACTGTGAAAAAGAATCCATAATTGTCTTTTAAATCTTTTCTTAACTGTCTCATAATATAAAATCTCAGATAACAGTTCATCCAAATGATCAAGCCCAGATCACAGGTATACTTCCTGTGATCTAGAGTGTCTAGAGTATAGAGGAGGTTTTTTTTTTCTTTCTTTAGTGTTTCTAGGAAAATCAGGGTTATACCTCCCCTTATCTTGAAAATTTTCTAGTAGAGAATGGGCATTTGGATACTGATCTGCCAAAAATAGCAAATGTCCATTCTATCAATCAATCTTTCCTAAATATTATTTATCTTGGCCAAGATTTTGATTGGTATTGGACAGCATGAGTTCAAGATTGTATTTGCTGACAACTACCTGGAGTGCTGCTAGTTTATGTTGCCAATTAAATAAGTACCCATATGCTTTCACAGACAGTTGAATTTGGAGTAGGACTGATATCCTTGTGTGAAAGTTAAGTTGCCTAATATAGAAACAGGGCTGACTACAAGGCCACCCTTGGTGCAAAGCAAGCTGTGGGAGTGCCCATAAGCATGGCCAAGAATCACTTTTAAAAATGATTATGAATTTAGTCTAATGAACAAGTGAAGAAAACATTTTAATTTCATCTCCTGTCTTAGGGTTTTATTGCTATGAAGAGGCACCATGACCAAGGCAACTCTTATAAAAGAAAACATTTAATTGGGTCTGGCTTACAATTTCAGAGGTTCATTCCATTATCATCATGGTGGGAAGCATGGCATCGGTGCAGGTAGACATGGTGCTGCAGAAGAGTCCGAGAGTTCTACATCTTGATCTGAAGGCAGCCAGAAGGAGACTGTTTTCCCCAGGCAGTCAGGAGGAGAATGACTCTTTTGCACTGGGCAGAGCTGGAGCACTAGGAGACCTCAAGGCTTGCCTATGCAATGACACACTTCCTCCAACAAGGCCATATGTATTCCAACAAGGCCACACCTCATAATAGTGCTGCTTCCTATGGATCAAGCATATTCAAACCACCACATCTCCCCAAACTATGTTAATATTAGCTTATTAATTTTAAGATTGTAATTGATACTGCCATATCCTAAGAGAATTTGACAAAATTCTTATAGAATATAATGCTTGAAAAATCACTACCTAATGGCTTTACAATTTGACATGCTTTTCAAAAAAGTATGTAAGAAACATGCTTCAAAATAACTGAAAGAGTAAACTTTCATGCAAGTTTTTCTTTTGAAAGATGGGTGTAAAAAGAACTTATGTTAAAATTTTATTTTGATATGAGGTATTGTGGCATTAACCAGCACTTAGAGATGGAGGCAAGCAGAGCTTTGTGAGTTTCTGGGCCAGCCTAGTCGAAATAGCAAATTTTAATCCAGTCAAGGGCTAAATAATAAAATCTTGCCTCAGAAAATTAGTTTGAATAGAATATATGGTCACATGGCTAAAAATGGCACTCAGTGCAAAAATCTGCATCATTTACCCAACGTTCCCTCCAGCGTGCCTAACCATTTAGATGGCTTCTTATTCCCTCTAAGGCTATTGTCATGTGAAAATGCGCATGTGGCCCTTTGTCTACTTTTTAAAACCATGAAAGTATTGTACTATATTCCCTTTTCTATTTTAAATTTTGATTTATAGTTTTATTATTTGCAGTGCTAGAAACAAAGCGCAGGGCTTTGTGAATGCTACATAGAGAGCTCTGACCTTCAGCTGCACTCCAGCTCCGTTATCCTTACTTTCTAAAAACAACAAATCTGTGTTAGAGGTGTTTTCAAGAGCAGTACATAGAATTTTCATCTGTTAAACATTTCTTAAACAAAGAAATGTTTCTTAAACAAAATCAGCTTTATCTCATTCGTTCCAATTACTGTATTACAGTTTTCATAGACTTCTCTAAGAAGCTGTTGTTTTGGGGTCAGCTTGGGGAAGAGACTGGGTTGTTCTAGAACACTTTCTGCATTTATTTATGTGGAAGTTTGACTGCTAAGACTTTCTAGAATTTTATTGTAAGTTACATATGAATTTTGTAGTATAGTTTTGGTAAATTATATATGAATACATATTGTTGCTTTCTAAAGTTTTAATACTTTGATTTTGTTTTTACTCGTTAAGTTATTCTGTAGACAGTTTAAAAAATTTTAGATAAATGAATCTTCCCCCGCCTTGATTTTATAAATTAAACACATTAAACACATACATTTTGTGATTGTTAACCTAAAGACTTTAAAAGATGTAGGTTTAGTATGCTACAAAACTGACTGTAATGGCAAGATATGTATGATGACATTTTGGTTGTGAGCCTAGATTTTAATGGATGAACCATCTGATTTTTTTTTATGGGCATTAAAAAAAGTCTTCAAATTAAGTGTAAATCTGTGTCTACTTGCATAGAAGAATATGATTACTTAATTTAACATACATGTTCCGATTTTTTAATTGTAGTATATATTTTAAAAATTTTTTGCCATCCCAAATGCATTTATCTAATAAATCATTTTGTTTGATTATGCAACTTTTCTTGTGCATTGGGTTTACTCTTCTGTTTTATGGTGACTTATCACTGTGATAACATGACCTTAAGATTTTGTGCTTCCAATGCGGAAATGCTGATTTAACAATGATTTGGGAGATCCCACGTGGCAGCTCTGTACCCAACCTCACAAAACCCAGAGGAAGAGGGCCTCCCAGGAGCTTTAACCCGGGCAGTATCTCAGGTAAAAATGAATCACCCGTGATGTCTGCTGTTAGAAGTTCTAATCCAGATGCTGGCCTCCGAAGTTATACTACTCAGACCTTCGATGGGCCATTGACAAGAACATCAAACAGCTAGAGAATGACATCACTAATCTGAAGAAATCTCTCGTTTCGCTGTCTGAAGAGACCTCCAAAAACTGCAAAGGACTTTATTGGACTTGATTTACTCTATTACAATTGAAAAGACTGTGTACAGCTCTTGACTGTGTACAACCCTCAAACAAGAATGTTGCCTTTACATAGACAAGACAGGGATGCTTAAAGAGAGCATGAAAAAGGTAAGAGAAGGCCCTGAGAAAAGACAGAGAGAGAAAGAGAAAGATGAGAGCTGGTACAAGAATTGGTTTTCAGCCTCTTCATGGTTGCCAACCCTACTTCCTCCCATCTTGGCACCATTAATTGGGTTATTTTTGCTTATTTCTTTGAGTCCCTGGGCCTTAAATAGGCTGACTAACTTTGTGAAACAACAGATAAATAATTTGGTAGCAAAACCTATTCAGATACATTATCATACGTTAGCTATGGAGGACCACGAGACTCAAGATAAGGTTGTTACTCTATCCAGGGTTCCCAAAACCCATCTCCACCCAACCCAAAAGAGGGAACTTCCACCCCTAGACCAAGCAGAGAGGGGCCACCCAGAACCCCCTGTGACTGGCGATCTTAATTCTTGCTTAGGCTGGGAGGCTAAGCACAGCAAGGGAATATAAATAAAAGTTAAAAATATCTCTCTGAGTTTCCTGAGGGACAAGTCTGACTGCATAGGGGTTGATGTCAAAAGTATACCATCTCCAGGAAAAAGACATCGGGATAGGTATGGCCCTCATGCCTCACTGGACAATGACAGGGGGATCAGAGCCATTACAAAGTCCCCTTCAATTACTGGAGGTCAGGTCTCTATCCCCACCTTCAAAAGATTAGAATTGCCACAGCCCTTCTATATTTAGAGAAGGGAGGAGATGTCAGGGGCAGCCCTGCTTATACACTGAAGGCCTAAAAATCAGCCATAGGCCTAAAATCAGCAATAGGCCTGTCATATATGTATACTAACACCAAGTCTTGGGTCTCTGTGGAAAAACATTGAATCAAATGTCTATAAGCTATTGTAAACAGGCAGCTTTTGTGGAAGTTTACCAGCCTGAGTAGTCACAGACCTTGTAAATAGGTAGCCTTGGCATATAATACCAACTTAGATAAGGACAAGTGAATCATAGGCAGAGTCATAGTGACCTGTCCCCTGAATCTTCACCCAGCCGATACTCTGTTCTGAAAGATATCTGTATTCCCCCAGAACACCCACGCTCCGGTGTCATCCCCTTCCCCACGTCCTGCCTTTTTGTGTTTATAACCCCTGTGTGAATAAGTAAAAATTATGATTTGATTTAATAAAAAAAGATTTTATGCTTCCAACAGTACTCAGTTTATGATTGAACATTTAGTCATATGAATACTTATTATTCCAAAACAAGACATTTTATGTCTATCAGGATCCAGTAACAAAGATGTCTTATTTTAATGCATATACTTTTTTTGCTGCATTTGGTAAAGGCTTCCATCAGCTTTTGAAATCATTTTACCTGTTTCTACTTGAGTCTATTGGAAGTTTTTATGGCATCTTTTCCTATCCCTGACATTTACAAAATTGGGGGATGCATTGAATAGTATGAACCAAGCAATGGGTTGCTTGGCTTGTATTTATTATAGTGGTCTTTTCTCAAAGTTATCATCCAACATATAGACTCATGCAGTACTTAAAAACTGTGGATATGCTGCTTCCAGAACCTGAAGTTCAACAGTTTTCTCTTTCTAGCAGAAAGTAGACAATTTTCCAGTTTGTCTTTTTACTTGGTTACACCCCTCAATATTGTATCACTGGAAATATAGTGGCATTCAAACACATGAATCTTGGTGTTTCAGACTTGAAATTTTCTCAGACTATATCTCACAGTGTCATTAGTGTGCTTTATCAAGGTATACACCCTGGCTACTTGCAGAGTCACCTCCCTAGCTTTTTTTTCTTGTTTGTTTGTTTGTTTTTTGTCTTCCTCCTTTTTTTCCTTTAATCTCCCTAGCTTTTATAAAATTATTTAAAATTTTTTTTTTATATTCATCCAAAGTGGTTAGCCATTTCTCACACCTGGCCTTCAGTTTCCAATTACACTTCTTTCATTATCTGCTTCAGATCATCAGTGGAGTTTAGAAATAATTCCATCACCATATAGTCACTATTTCCTCTATGCTAGTACATTTTCTTCTATCAGTGTATCCTCCTGTTTACTACCAAGGAGCATTTTAACAAGTGTCTCCAGTTGGGTAAAGTCTGTTTGTGGCTTCACCTACTTATGTGCCATGGGATTTTCATGATCGGGCAATGCTCCAAAGCCTCATCTTGTTGTTCATTTTTTGAGAACATTCCCAGTACCAACTTTATTAGGTTGTGTTCTCTGAAAAATTGGCACTGAAATATAATTTGAGGTGCAAGATGTTCAATAAAGATCAATTTCCTTTAAAGGCAAAAAGAGGAAACTATATTGAGATGAGGAAGAAACTAAACTAGGAGGTAGGCTTGAGAAGTTCCAGACATGTCAGGTTGTGTTAGACTTTTTTTTTTCCATAGCAAAATATATCAAAGAAACAACATAGAGAACAAATATTTATGGTTTTAGTCCATTCGGTCAAGGAGAGTGAGGTAGAGTAGAACAGCTCACATCACAGCAGCCAGGAAGCAGTAAGAGGTTATTCCTAGACTATCTGAATTTCTCTTTTTTCCTTTGTATTCTGACTGGTTTTCCAATGTATAGGGCCATACCACTTACACTGAAAGCAGATGTTCATTACCCTATTAGTTAATCTTTTAGAAACAGATGCACTTCATTAATTAAACAAGAGGTACTTTTTAATTCAATCAAATTGGCAATCAAGATTAAGTATCACACAGGCCAATTTTAAAAAATATATTAAAAATATTTAATGTACGTTGGTGTTTTTCCTGCCTGCATGCCTGTGTGAGGATGTCAGTTCCCTGAAACTGGACTTACAGACAGTTCTGAACTGCTCTGAGGGTGCTGGGAATTGAACCTAGGTAACTCTGGAAGAGCAACCAGTTCACTTAACTACTGAGCCATCTCTCCAGCCCCAAGGCCAAAATTTTTGAGGTTCTAAATCTCTATCTCCTACACTCCCCATATGTAGGAAACTGTTAAATATGACTTTCACCTTTACTTTTAATTTATTTTTGGTGTTGGGAATTTATGGATGTAACCCAGGGTCTTAGTCATGCTAATCATACACTATATCCAAACTTGATTTTTCTATTCCCCACAATTCCTCTTCCTCCCTCCCTCCTTCCCTCCCTTCCTCCCTTCCTTCTTCCCTCTCTCTTCCTCTGTCACTTCTCTTCTTTTTTGTGTCTTTTCTTTTTTGTTTTTAAATGATATTTGACATTGAATGCAGGAGATTCTGCATTTTATGTATATGCTCTACCAATAAACTATATTCCAGCACCAAACCTGATTTCTTGAAAGTTCTCTGTAGGAGAGTCAGGTTTTGATGGATTGAAAGTTTTCTGTAGAATCTTGGTGATGCATTTCTAAGGATAAAAATTTTAAGGTTCATAAATAACAAATCAGGATTCCCAGTTAATTTAAGATAGACAGATAATAGTTTTTCCTCTCTCTCTCTCTCTCTCTCTATATATATATATATACACACACACACACATATATACACACACATATATATATATATATGCTATTTAATATATGTTATAATTTTGGGATTTCCCCTTTCCTTTCCTCTCTTCAGTCCTCATGCACATCTCCCTGTTGCTTTCTCTCAAATTCAATTGCTTTTTAAAAAAAATATTGTCACATATATTTCTAAATATATAAATGCAACCTATTAAATTTGTTTTATAATGTTATTTGTATGTTTTCAGGGCTGACCATTTGGTATTGGATAACCAGTTGGTATGCTCTTCTCTGGGGAAGACTATTTCTCCTGCTTTCAGCATTCTTTAGTTTCCTGTAATTCTTTGTTTAGGGTTGAGGCCTCATGGCCTTTCTGCCTTCCACCTTAGCATGTCTTCCTTGTTCAAAGTGTCATCCTTGTTCAAGTCTGATTTAGGCAGCCATGTTGATGAGATTTTGTGGGTTTAGCTTCTCTAACACTTCTAGGAAACATAGCCTCACACCAAATGTCGTCTGGCTCTCAGAATCTTTCTGCCCCCTCTTTTGCAATGATTCCTGAGCCTTATATGCAGGAGCTATATTATAGATATATAAGTTTGGACCGGGCTCCACAACTCTGCATTTTGATTGGTTATAGTTTTCTGTAATGGTTACCATCTGTTGCAAAGAGAGGTTTTGATAAAGGGTGAAAACTACACTCATCATTGCATAAAGTGATAAATATTTAGAATGTAGTTAGGGATTATGCTGGTTGTAGGTTCTCCGCCAAGATCTATACCTTCACTAGCCCAAGGTAGTTGGCTAGGTTTCCAAGACCAGGCATGGTTTTCCTCTTCATGAGCTGGCCCACATATTTAACATGTCTAATTTTTATTTGTTTGTTTTCTGAGACAGTATTTCTCTGCATAGTCTCAGCTATCCTGGAACTAATTATGTAGATCAGGCTGGCCTCAAACTCAGATTCACCTCCCTCTGCCTCCTGAGTGCTGGCATTAAAAGCATGTGCCACCACCACCCAGCTAGCATGTCTAATTTTATTGTTTGTAGATACTAAACAAGCAGTATCTGTTCTCATATGTAACCTGATGTTTTTGAAGGATGAAATTATGAAAAATGTCTAAAATTTCATTGGTTCTGTCTTCTTAGCTTTCTATGAAGTATTTTTGGGCCGCTAAACTTTCTAGATGATCTTTCACATGAGTTCTTAAAGCAAAAATTACAGTTCTTGCTAGGACTTCAGTTCTGTTTCTGAGCATTGGCCTATCAGGTCTACTTTGGTTTGGGGCTAACTATTAATGTGAATGGCAGTTTGTAGGAACATGATGGAGAATCAGTCTTTTCCATTAGTATAGATTATCTAGGAGACTATCCATAATGCCATATGTCTTCCAGACTCACAATGTTGTAAAATGATTTATTTAAAGTTTTTTTTACAGGCTCCTACTTACCATAGGAATAATTTACACACCGATGGAAGCTACATTTGGAAATGTGAAATACTGAAAATACTTTTACTTTGAACAGTGTGTTTTTAATATATTTTTATGCCTATTTCTTCCTTTAGATTTGAAGCCCCCACCCCTCAGTGGACTGTATTGCTTCAGAGTAGATTCCAAGAAGTAGGATTGAAGGAAGAACAATATATATGGTTAGAACTTTAGCTAGGATTTAGGCATTTTTCAGCAGTTCCTAAAAGTTGGATTGAAGGGTGACAGAAGCCATTTTGCTACTCAATATTTTTTCCCTAAATAAGTCATAACTTTGAGTTGGTGAACAAAGAGATAATAGTGTACTTTCTTTTTCTTTTTTTCCTTTTTTTTCTGTTTTTTTTTTATAATTTATTTTTTCTCAAATCGTAATTCATTCACACAGGGGTTATAAACACAGAAAGGCAGGATGTGGGGAAGGGAATGACACTGGAGTGTGGGTGATCAGGAGGAATACAGATATCATCAGAACCGGGTATCGGCTAGGTGAAGGTTCAGGGGACAAGTCACTATGACTCTGCCTATGACTCGCTTGTCCTTTTCTAAGTTGGTACTGTCTACCAAGGTTACCTATTTACAAGGTCTATGACTACTCAGGCTTGTAAACTTCCACCAAAAGCTGCCTGTTTACATTAGCTTATAGCCATCTGTTTCAATGTTTTTCCACTGAGACCCAAGGCTTGGTGTTAGTATACATGTATGACAGGCCTATTGCTGATTTTAGGCCTATGGCTGATTTTATGCCTTCAGCGGGTAAGCAGGGGGGACATCTCCTCCCTTCTCTAAGTATAGAAGGGCTGTGGCAATTCTAAACTTGCGAAGGCGGGATAGAGACCTGACCTCCAGTATTTGAAGGGGACCCTGTAATGGCTCCAGTCCCCCTGTCGTTGTCCAGTGAGGCATGAGGGCCATACCTGTCCTGATGTCTTTTTCCTGGAGATGGTATACTTTTGACATCAACCCCTATGCAGTCAGGCTTGTCCCTCAGGTAACCCAGATAGATATTTTTATCTTTTATTTATATTCCCTTGCAGTGCTTAGCCTCGCAGCCTAAGCAAGAATTCGGATCGCCTGACAGAGGGGGTTCTGGGTGGCCCCTCTCTGCTTGGTCTAGGGGCAGAAGTCCCCCCTTTTAGGTTGGGTGGAGATGGGTTTTGGGAACACCCTGGATAGAGTAACAACCTCATCTTGAGTCTCGTGGTCCTCCATAGCTAACTTATGATAATGTATCTGAGTAGATTTTGCTACCTAATTATTTATCTGTTGTATCACAGAGTTAGTCTGCCTATTTGAGGGCCAGGGACCAGCAGAAAAAAAGCAAAAAGGACCCAAATAATGGTCCCAAGATGGAAGGAAATAGGGTTGACAACCTTGGAGAGGCTGCAAACCAATTCTTGTACCAGCATTCATCTGTCTCTTTCTCTCTCTGATTTTTCTTAGGGCCTTCACTACCTATTTCATGCTCTCTTTAATCCTCCTTGTCTTGTCTATGTAAAGGCAACCTTCTTGTTTGAGGGTTGTACACAGTCAAGAGCTGTATACAGCCTTTTCTATTGTAATAGAGTAAATCAAGTCCAATAAGGATCTTTGTGATTTTAGGAGGTCTCTTCAGACAGTGAAACGAGGGATTTCTTCAGATTAGTGATGTCAATCTCTAGCTGTTTGATGTTCTTGTCAGTGGTCCTTCAAAGGTCTGAGTAGTATAAGTTTGAAGGCCAGCATCTGGATTAGAAATTCTAACAGCAGACATCATGGGTGATTCATTTTTACCTGGAAAGGAAAAAGAAGGGGATTCTCAGGGAGATTTCTCTTCCCTAGATGTAAATTGTTATTCATCGTTTTTATGGTTGGGCCTGGCTTTGTGGGGGTATCTATTTTTTTCATTAACCTTTTTGGTAGCTGGTTAGCTGTGCCTTCTGTGGTATCGGACAGGCATATCAGTCCTCGGCCCCATAAGGGAACTGGGTCTGGGCCATTACCTTTAAGGGTAAGAGGGTCCTTCCCCATATCTGTGGCAAAGTTTTGTTTGGTCTTGGTGGTGCCAGAGGCAGTCAGCAGCAGATTTGCCATGAGCTTTCAGCTTTAGAGAGATAAAAGTGAACAAGGCATGATGGAGAGTATTTCAGGGGGACTCCTTCTGAGGGGGTACCGTTCCCCCTCTTTTGTTTCTAAAGCCAATTTTTCAGAGTTCTTGTAAAATCAGGGCAGAAGCACCAACAGTCGCTCCTTCCATACTCAGAGAGTCATGAAGACCCTATTTAAGGATATATAAATCTATATTAATAATCTTTTGTCAAAGGACTGCTATAGCACCGCTGACAACTAATCAGACTATATAATATATCGATTAGTAATAGCTTCTTTTACTTTTTGTGAGATTACCTCTCTTTTGTCAATTAATTTTTGAGGAAAATTAGGGTTTACCTCTCTCTTGGAACTATTGAACAGAGACTTAAATTCTTTTATGGAGAGCTTAAAATAGGATCTTAGCCAATTAGCAACTCCTAGAAACTTTTGAAATTAATTTAATATAAGTAAACTCTCTCCCTCTCTCTCTTTTTTTTTAGACCCTTTATCTGTGTGGTTTTTTTAAATTGGATATTATACAAATTTACCTTTCAATGTTATCTCCTCTCAGATTCTCCCCCAAAACCCCTTGTCCCATACCCCCTGCTCCTAATTTTTGTGAGGGTGTGCTCCAAACATCCTCCCAGTCCCATCTCCCTGCTCTCGAATTCCCACACTGTAGGGGATCCAAACTTTTGGGGACCTTGGCCCTCCACTTTCACTTAAGTCTAACAAGCTCACCCTCAATTTCCTATACAGGTGCATGAGTCCCTCCCTTTGTGTTCTCTGGCTGGTGGTTTAGACTTTGGGAGCTCTGGTTGAAACTTTTGATACTCCTTCTAGAAAGGACCAAAGCATCTACACTTTGGTCTTCCTTCTTCTATGTGAGTTTTATGTGGTCTATACGTAGTTTCTTAGAAATTGTGAGCTTTTGGGCTAATATCCACTTATCAGTGAGTGAATACCATGTATGTTCTTTTGAGATTGGGTCACTTCACTCAAGATGATATTTTCCAGCTCCATCCATTTGCCTAGGAATTTCGTGAACTCATTGTTTTTAATAGCTGAGTAGTACTCCATTGTATAAATGTACCACATTTTCTGCATCCATTCTTCTGTTGAAGGGCATCTGGGTTCTTTCCAACTTCGGGCTATTATAAATAAGGCTGCTATGAACATGGTGGAGCATGTGTCCCTGTTGTGTGTTGAAACGTCTTTTGGGTATATGCCCAGGAGTGGTATAGCTGGGTCCTCAGGTAACACTATGTTCAATTTTCTGAGATACCGCCAGACTGCCTTCCATAGTGGTTGTACCAGTTTACAATCCCACCAATAGTGGAGGAGTGTTCCTCTTTCTCCACATCCTCGCCAACACGTGCTGTCACCTGTGTTTTTGATCTTAGCCACTCTGACTTGTGTGAGGTGGAATCTCAGTGTTGTTTTCATTTGCATTTCCCTGATGACTAGGGATGCTGAACACTTCTTTAGGTGCTTCTCAACCATTCGAGCTTCCTCAGTTGAGAATTCTTTGTTCAGCTCTGTGCTCCATTTTTTAATAGGGTTCTTTGATTGTCTAGAGTCTAATTTTTTCAGTTCTTTGTATACCTTGGATATTAGCCCTTTATCAGATATAGGGTTGGTGAAGATCTTTTCCCAATCTGTTGGTTGCCGCTCTGTCCTATTGACTGTGCCCTTTGCTTTTCAGAAGCTTTGCAGCTTTATGAGGTCCCATTTGTCAATTCTTGGTCTTAGAGCACAGGCCATTGGTGCTCTGTTCAGGAACTTTTTTCCTGTGCCTATGTGTTCCAGGCTTTTCCCCAGTTTCTCTTCTATTAGTTTCAGCGTGGCTGGTTTTAGGTGGAGGTCCTTAATCCACTTGGAATTGAGCTTTGTACAAGGAGATAAGTATGGATCAATTTGCATTTTTCTACAAGCTGACCTCCAATTGGACCAGCACCATTTGTTGAAAATGCTATCTTTTTTCCACTCGATACCTTTAGCTCCTTTGTCAAAGATCAAGTGACCATAGGTGTGGGTGTTCATTTCTGGGTCTTCTATTCTATTCCATTGATCCTCTTGCCTTTCTCTGTTCCAATACCATGCAGTTTTTATCACTATTGCTTTGTAGTACAGCTTGAAGTCGGAGACGGTGATTCCTCCAGAAGTTCTTTTATTGCTGAGAATAGTTTTCGACATCCTGGGTTTTTTGTTATTCCAAATGAATTTTAAGATTGCTCTTTCTACCTCTGTGAAGAATTGAGTGGGAATTTTGATGGGGATTGCATTAAATCTGTAGATGGCTTTTGGCAAAATAGCCATTTTTACTATTTTAATCCTTCCAGTCCATGAGCATGGGAGATCTTTCCATATTCAGAGATCTGCTTCAATTTTTTTCTTCAGGGGCATGAAGTTCTTGTCATACAGGTCTTTTACATGCTTGGTTAGGTTCACACCCAGGTATTTTATATTATCTGTGACTATTGTGAAGGGTGTCATTTCCATAATTTCTTTCTCAGCCAGTTTATCTTTTGAGTAGAGGAAGGCTACTGATTTGCTTGAGTTAATTTTATATCCAGCCACTTTGCTAAAGTAGTTTATCAGGTTTAGGAGTTCTCTGGTGGAATTTTTGGGGTCACTTAAGTATACTATCATATCATCTGCAAATAGTGAGATTTTGACTTCTTCCTTTCCAATTTGTATCCCTTTGACCTCCTTGTGTTGCCTAATTGCTCTGGCTAGGACTTCCAATACTATATTAAATAAGTAGGGGGAGAGTGGGCAGCCTTGCCTAGTCCCTGATTTAAGTGGGATTGCTTCAAGTTTCTCTCCATTTAGTTTGATGCTGGCTACTGGTTTGCTGTGTATTGCTTTTACTATGTTTAGGTATGGACCTTGAATTCCTGACCGTTCCAAGACTTTTATCATGAAGGGGTGTTGAATTTTGTCAAATGCTTTCTCAGCATCTAGTGAGATGATCATGTGTTTTTTTTCTTTGAATTTGTTTATATAATGGATTACATTGATGGATTTCCGAATATTGAACCAACCCTGCATTCCTGGGATAAAGCCTACTTGATCATGATGGATAATTGTTTTGATGTGTTCTTGGATTCGGTTCACTAGAATTTTATTGAGTAATTTTGCATCAATGTTCATAAGGGAGATTGGCCTGAAGTTCTCTTTCTTTGTTGGGTCTTTGTGTGGTTTAGGTATGAGTGTAATTATGGCTTCGTAGAATGAATTGGGTAGTGTACCTTCTGTTTCTATTTTGTGGAATAGTTAGAAAAGAATTAGAATTAGGTCTTCCTTGAAGGTCTGATAGAATTCTGCACTAAAACCATCTGGTCCCTGACTTTTCTTTGTAGGGAGACTTTTAATGACTGCTTCTATTTCTTTTGGGGTTATGGGACTGTTTAGATGGTTTATCTGGTCCCTATTTAACATTCGTAACTGGTATTTGTCTAGAAAATTGTCCATTTCATCCAAATTTTCCAATTTTGTTGAGTATAGGCTTTTGTAGTAGGATCTGATGATTTTTTTTAATTTTCTCAGTTTCCGTTGTTATGTCTCCCTTTTCAGTTCTGATTTTATTAATTTGGATACTGTCTCTCTGCCCTTTGATTAGTCTAGCTAAGGGTTTATCTATCTTGTTGATTTTCTCAAAGAACCAGCTCTGGTTTTATTGATTCTTTGGATAGTTCTTTTTGTTTCTATTTGGTTGATTTCAGCCTTGAGTTTGATTATTTCCTGCTGTCTACTCCTCTTGGGTGTATTAACTTCTTTTTGTTCTAGGTCTTTCAGGTGCATTGTCAAGCTGCTAGTGAATGCTCCCTCCAGTTTCTTTTTGTAGGCACTTAGAGCTATGAATTTTCCTCTTAGCACTGCTTTCATTGTATCCCATAGATTTTGGTATGATGTGTCATCATTTTCATTAAATTCTAAAGAGTTTTTAATTTCTTTCTTTATTTCTTCCCTTACTTGATTATCAAGGAGTAGGGTGTTGTTCAGTTTCCATGTGAATGTGGGCTTTCCATTGTCTTTGTCATTTTTGAAGACTAGCCTTAGACCATGATGATCTGATAGGATGCAGGGAATTATTTCAATTTTTTTTATATCTGTTGAGGCCTGTCTTGTGCCCAATTATATGGTCTATTTTGGAGAAGGTACCATGAGGTGCTGAGAAAAATGTATATTCTTTTGCTTTAGGGTGAAATGTTCTATAGATATCTGTTAAGTCCATTTGGTTCATAACTTCTGATAGTTTCACTGTATCTCTGCTTAGTTTCTGTTTCCATGATCTATCCATTGCTGAGAGTGGGGTGTTGAAGTCTCCCACTATTATTGTGTGAGGTGCAATGTGTGTTTTGAGCTTTAGTAAGGTTTCTTTTATGAAAGTTGATGCTCTTGTATTTGGCGCAGAATTGAGAGTTCATGTGGGTTAACTTTTCCTTTGACAAGTATGAAATGCCCTTTCTTATCCTTTTTGATAGCTTTAAGTTGAAAGTCGATTTTAATTCGATATTAGAATGGCTACTCCTGCTTGTTTCTTAGGGCCATTTGCTTGAAAAATTGTTTTCCAACCTTTTACTCTAAGGTAGTGTCTGTCTTTGTCACTGAGGTGGGTTTCCTGTAAGCAGCAAAAAGCTGGGTCCTGTTTGCGTATCCAGTCCGTTAGCCTATGCCTTTTTATTGGAGAATTGAGTCCATTGATGTTAAGAGATACTAAGGAGAGGGTGTTGTTGCTTCCTGTCATTTTTGCTAATAGTGGAGACATCGTTTGTGTGGTTGTCTTCTTTTGGGTTTGATGGAAAAGGATTATTTTCTTGCTCTTTCTAGGGTATGATTGCCCTCCTTGTATTGGAGCTTTTCTGCTATCATCCTTTGTAGATGGATTTGTGGGAAGATACTGTGTAAATTTGGTTTTGTCATGGAATATCTTAGTTTCTCCGTCTATGGTAATTGAGAGTCTTGCTGGGTAGAGTAGCCTGGGCTGGCATTTATGTTCTCTTAGGGTTTGTATGATATTTGTCCAGGATCTTCTGGCTTTTATAGTATCTGGTGAGAAGTCAGGTGTAATTCTGATAGGTTTGCCTTTATATGTTACTTGGCCTTTTTCCCTTACTGCTTTTAAAATTCTTTCTTTGTTTTGTGCATTTTGTGTCTTGATTATTATGTGACGGGAGGTAGTTCTTTTTTGGTCTAGTCTGTTTGGTATTCTGTAGGCTTCTTGTGTGATTATGGGCATCTCATTCCTTAGGTAAGGGAAGTTTTCCTCAATAATTTTGTTGAAGATATTTACTGGCCTTTTAAGTTGGGAATCTTCACTCTCATCTATACCTATTATCCTTAGGCTTGGTCTTTGCATTGTGTCCTGGATTTCCTGGATATTTTGTGTTAAGAACTTTTTGCATTTTGCGTTTTCTTTGACAGTTGTGTCAATATTTTCTAAGGTATCTTCTGCACCTGAGATTCTTTCTTCTATCTCTTGTATTCTGTTGGTGATTCTTGTGTCTATGGCTACTGATTTATTTCTTAGGTTTTCTATCTCCAGGGTAGTCTCCCTTTGTGATTTCTTTATTGTTTCTACTTCCATTTTTATGTCCTGGATGGTTTTGTTCAATTCCTTCATCTGTTTGTTTGTGTTTTCTTGTAATTCTTTAAAGGATTTTTGTGTTTCTTTAAGGACTTCATCCTGTTTTTCTGTGTTCTCCTCAAGTTTTTTGATAGTGTTATTTATTTCCTTCTTATAGTCCTCTAGCATCATCATTAGAAGTGATTTTAGATCTGGTTCTTGCTTTCCTGGTGATCTGGGGAGTTCAGGACTTTCTAATGTGGGAGAACTAGGTTCTGATGATGGCAAGTACCTTGGGTTGCTGATGCTTGTGTTCCTGAGCTTGCCTTTTGCCATATGGATCACCTTTGTGCTCTCTGTTCTGTCTCTGACTGGGGCCTGTCTTTCCTATTATCTAGGTTGTGTCAGAACTATTTGGGTTTGGGTTTGCTGCTGGCGTTAGAGCTGAGGCCCAAGATGTGCTCCATGCTCAGGTGGAAACCGGAAGGTGTCCAGGCTCTCAGTCAGGAGTTGATTCCTGGGTCCCAGTGGGTCCCGGTTGCTCCCTGGATGGGGGCAAGTTTTGCCACCTCCTAGCCTAAGATACTGCTTGAGTTAGAGCTACTGAGAGCCTTGCTTCCTCTAGGTTCTGTGAGATTGAGTGCAGAGCTGCCTTCCGGGATCTGCCAGTGCTCGGGCTCAGACCGGAAGGAACCCATGCTCTGGGCCAGGAGTGAATTCCTGAGTCCCAGTGGGTCCCGGTTGCTCCCTGTTTGGGGGCAAGTATTGCCACCTCCTAGCCTAAGATACTGCTTGGCAGAGAGGTCCTGAGAGCCCCACTTCCTCTGGATTCTGTGAGACTGGGTGCAGAGCTGACTCCCGGGATCTGCCAGTGCTCTGGCCCAGACCGGATGGAGTCTGTGCTCCGGGCCAGGAGTGAATTCCTGGGTCCCAATGGGTCCCGGTTGCTCCCTGTTTGGTGCAAGTGCTGCTTTTTCCTTACCTGGGATGCTGCCTGAGTTAAAGCTCCTGGGATTCCCTCTTTCTCTCTGTTTTCTGGGGTTGGGTACAGAGCTGCCACCTGTGACCTGCTCTATGCTCGGGCCCAGACTGGAAGTCCCCCAATAGTGTACTTTCTTAATTATTGACTCCTATGACTTGACCTAATGGAGTTATGGGAAAAAAACAACAACTTCAATGTAGTAGCTGAAGAAGAGTGCAAGGATACTTGGTTCACTGAGCTTAAGGGCACAGGTGCTGCTACTCAAGCTCATGTGTGAACATGACAGAATAGAAACATGACACTTCTCTGACAACTTGGAAGTTGATATTGGATGACAGTAGTAGTCCTGCAGTCATCTCATGGTAGGTACCAGCAATGCTGCAAGAGCTAGAAATTGAAGGGAGCAAAGATGTTGGGCAAAGCATGAGGAGAAGAATATCATACACTGTAAGGCTATTTTACATTCCTATTCATGCTCATATTGAAACAGTTGTGCATTACAAATTCAATACTGACATATTAAGTAACTAGTTGGACAAAATGTAATGCAACCAGATGTTTGGCTACTTTTGTGAGTTCTTTTGCTTTCAGCTTTCTCTACCTCTTTTCTTCACCCTTTCAAATCCCTGACATTAGGTAGGCGACAAAAAAGGATAGAAAGGAGAGACAGAAAGAAATCCCAGAATAGTCAGGAGTAGGAAAGGGACGATAATATCATTAGACTACTTCCAGAAGACTAGGGGTGTTGAGTTTTTGGGGCCACTATGATCTTCACCATCAGGATGTCTAATTTCTTCTTTCTGTCTCTTTGCACATGACTACTATTTAATTATAAAGAGGAAAATAAATATGAGCACAGTCCTACTTTCCTTCCATGTTGCTGTGACAAAATACCCTGGAAAAAACAACTTAGGAGGGAAAGAATTTATTTTAATGCACAATTTCAAGTTATGGTCCTTCATAGCAGGAAAAGCATAGCATTCAAGGCTTGAAGCAGCTGGTCCATCACATCCATAATTGTAAACATCAAAGAACACATACATATTTATACTCAGTTTACGTTAACCACTCATACATAGTCCAGGATTCCTGGTCTAGGGAATAGTGGCAACCAACTGGTTTGGATCTTCCCACATAAATTAATGTAATTATGACTATTATTTACAGACATGACCACAGGCCATCTTACAAGTTGACAGTAAAAAACCAACTATCACAGGTCCTGAAATTCGATGATAGTATTTTTGAAACTCAGGCAATCAAATGATAGGCAAACTGCTGATAATAATTTTTAAAAAT
>NW_021604636.1:5391948-5472242 GCF_004785775.1 Grammomys surdaster | reverse complement strand
AAAAATATTATAAAAATGAAGATACAAAAATTTAAAAACTTATAAAATACACATTCATAGTTATAGAAACATTTTGAGGGACATTGTATACCTGATTCTGTAGATTCAACCAGACATGACATCCAAATGATAGTAAAAGTTCTGTAGATATTCAAAAATATATTCCTTTTTGAATCCCTTTATGAACAATGTTGAATCTTTTAGAAAATTGCTGTTTTTTTTTAATCACTGTGCACGTAGAGGGCTTTGCAGTGTCTCTTATTTCTACTTTCTTAGATATAGTAGATTTCTGCTCCCTCTGAAATATAAGAATAGTTTATTTTTCTCTATTTTCACCACCTTCTGGCATAAATTTGTATTAAGATATTATTTTGGATGAAAAGGAGATTTCGGAATCAAATTAGATCTCATAAATTTCTTCTAAATCTATGCAATAGGTTATTTATGGGTCTAGGTTTATCCCAAAGCTTTAAGCATATTGATAGGAATGCTATGCTAATTAGTCATGCTTATATTGTTAATATTGCATAACAATTATATGCATTTAATAAAGTGTGCTTAGCATGTGAAGTTTATATCAATTATCCAGTATCAATAGGCTATTGGTGGAATGAATTGCTGTTCAGTACTATATTATTATATCTGCAATACTTTATCTGTGTACATAGCTTCCTACTCTAACATTGAAGAAGTGTTGAGCCCTTTGCCCACTGTTGTGTTATAGTCTGTGATCTTGAAGAGTTTTGCTTTTGGTTCCATTAATTGGTTGCAACACTTGAGCCCAACACCTTTCTTTCTATTAGTATATTTCCCATCTGAAGTTTTGATATTTTTTAGAGTTTTTGATATTTTGTCTTTGCAGTGTCATTGCAGAAGATAAAAATATCATGGACACATGAGTATGTCTAATATCCTCACTGGAATGCTAAATATGTGTTCAGTATGTCTAAGAATCAAAGCAAAACATAGCAATCATCTGTTTGGGAGAGATTATCAATGGCATCCCACTGATGGTATGAGAAGACGTGACTTCGGCAGTCAGCTGGCTGAAATTAAAGGCCACATCACCGGAATGAGAGAATTTGATGAAAATGATGGTATGTGAGATGGAACGATCATTTCCTTTTTGACAATTATGAAGTTAGGATAGATAGTGTGGGAGGTGTAAGGGTTACAAAGAGGATTAGGTGTAAGAATAACACAGCAGAGTGGGAGGATAGCATTTAGTGCAGATGGTAATATAATGTATTGTGGCTATATTATAGGGGATATTAAAACTGGCTAGGGAAATAATTTTAAAGCTAGTGAAGTGAACTTTTTTTTCAAGTAATATTTATAAAGAAAGAATATTGCTTTTCAGATTAAAATTAGGACTTTTGTTCCATTTATGAATAAAAATATTTTGCCTTTTGAATGAATGTCAAAGAGATTTATGAAGTCTTCAGTTAAGTGTTTTTACCTTTCTGGTTAACTCTATATAAATAGTATTGCCAAAATATGTATTCTATTTTAGTACTACTGACTGTTAATAAATATTATGTGGAAGCTGGAGAGATATCTCAGCAGTTAAGAGCACTGCCTGCTCTTCCAAAGGACCCAAGTTTGATTTCTAGCATCCACATGGGGGTGAACAACTGTCTGGGAACCTGATGTTCTGTTCTGGTCCCCACAGGCATTATACACATACGGTGCACAGATATACATGCATGCAAAACATCCATACACATAAAATAAAAATAAGGTTAAAAACTTAAAAATTTATGTGAGATAGCTGTAGAAAAAGAAAATTAAAAAATACAATTTGTTGAGCAAGTTAAATAGATTAAAGAAGAAAATGTATTTTTCTTGACTAAACTTGCACTGATCCCATAGCACATTCACTTGAATTCCCTTTCTAAATAGTATAATTTTATCATATATTTAATACTTACTATGCACCTGTAATCAAATGCTTCATAGTAAAAACGTCTGGGTAGTTTTTATTAATTCCTGCTTATAAGCTATATATTGACAATGTAATTATTTTAAGAAACATATAACAAAATATTTGTATATTAATTACTTTTCTGTCATTGTGATAAAACACTACGACCAATTGATGGGACAGAGAGTTTATTTGGCTTATGGTTCAAGGGGAGAAAGGATCCATGGCAGCAGGAGCAGGAAACTGAGAGCTCATATCCCAACCACCATCATGAAGCAGATGAAGCAGAGAGAAGGAGGGAGGGAGGGAAGGAGGGAGGAAGGGAGGGAGGGAAGAAAGAAAGGAGGGAGGGGCAGAGAGGGAGGGAGGGAGGGAGGGAGAGAGAGAGAGAGAGAGACAGAGAGAGAGACAGAGAGACAGAGACAGAGAGAGAGACAGAGAGAGAGAGACAGAGAGAGAGAGA
Organism: Grammomys surdaster; assembly: GCF_004785775.1. NCBI lineage: Eukaryota > Metazoa > Chordata > Mammalia > Rodentia > Muridae > Grammomys > Grammomys surdaster. The sequence continues at coordinate 5,469,855 of NW_021604636.1, read as the reverse complement.
GAGAACGCAAACTGACAGTACCACATGTACAAATGCCCAAGATTATTGGGGACCTTTCCTGTTCAAACCACTACAATTAGGAAGGATAAAATTTGTCAGAAACAAAAGCTTTCTATACTAAGAAATGTGTATTTGTGACCCAAGAACTCTGCATGATACCATACCATTAATAGGCACTTAAAAATGATTCTCAGTTGAATCTCACATTTTGCACACAGTGAGTAATTACATAAATAGGCTAGCAATAGTCCTATAAGTAATATTATTTGAGGGATTTTTGTAAAGGCTATTATACTTCAATTTATTCCTAAAATCATCATAGTATTTTTGTCTTAAATTGAATAATAATTTTTTTACACTTAGGTGAGGAATTCAATATAATTCTTTAATAAAATGAAAAATTTAGAGACTTTCCATCCCACAATTCCTTGTGCCCTTCCTTTTCAACTTGGGCCCGGCAGAATGGCTCCCGCAAAGAAGGGTGGCGAGAAGAAGAAGGGCCGTTCTGCCATCAACGAAGTGGTGACCCGAGAATACACCATCAACATTCACAAGCGCATCCATGGAGTGGGCTTCAAGAAGCGTGCTCCTCGGGCACTCAAAGAAATTCGAAAGTTTGCCACGAAGGAAATGGGGACTCCAGATGTGCGCATTGACACCAAGCTCAATAAAGCCGTCTGGGCCAAGGGAATAAGGAATGTTCCATATCGCATCAGAGTACGTTTGTCCAGAAAACGTAATGAAGATGAGGATTCACCAAACAAGCTCTACACATTGGTAACTTACGTGCCTGTTACCACATTCAAAAATCTGCAGACGGTCAATGTGGATGAGAACTAACCTGCTGAATGTCAAATAAAGTTGCAGTACTGCCTCCAAAAAAAAAAAAAAAAAAAAAGAAAGAAAAATTTAGAAAAGTAGTCTATAACGTATGTTAGCATATGAATGTACAGGTTAGAAAATTATCCCTTATAAAACTAAGATGTGGTTGGTATGAGGTTAGAAATATGATTAGATTAAGAGTGATATGAAAAAAATATTTTACTGGAAAGAAGAAAGGATTTTTCTTGGAGTCTGATTCTATTTGTTCTTTCAGTAATTGACTTGAACAATATGATCTTAGTGGGAAGAAGACAATAGAACCAAATTGAAAGATATACTTTATTATCTTTACATGAGAGGAATAAAAAAAATTCACTACTTTGTTATCTAAACTTCATAGCAAAAGTGATTCCTTGAATATAAGGTTTCATATTTTATGCTATGTGACTCTAGTATTCTGGCCGTAAGAGACAGGGTCCAGGAATTGGTGTTGTATCCAAGACTTTTAGCTGGGTACCTACCTCCTGGGTTACCTGACCCAGAGAGATATTCATTATTGAATGGCGATCAGTTATTGAAAGTAGTTACTTTCTCAGAGTTTTTTATTCCACACAATAAGAAGCAGAGTCAGTAGAGAAAAAGGAAGACAAAAGAAGTAATTAATTCAATACTAAGTGCTCAATATTTACTATGTGCCAGGCATTGTTTTTAGGGGCACAAGATATAGTCAGGAACTAAAGTTGGCTTTCATGAATTGATATTCTAGTTGGGGAGATGATAATAAGTAAATAGTATTTCATATATCAAGAAAGAAAAGAAAACGAGAAAGAAAAGAATTGCTTTTTAATTTTGGTAGTCAGAGAGTGTCTCCTATAGGACTTAACTAGAGGAAGACCTGAAAGAAATGAAAGAAAGGTATAAAAAAATATCTGGAGTTGAGTATTTATAGGCAGGAAAAGTAGCATATGGAAAAATGTTTAGGCAGGAGTATGCATGTTAAGGAACAACAACAAGAAGGTCAAGGTTTTTGAGTACGAGAAAATAGCTAATAGGATTTGCAGATGTAATGTCTATTCTTGGTTGCCAACTTGACTACAACTTGAATTAACTAGAACTCAAACTTTTGAGAATAACTATGAGGGATTTTTCTCAATTAAATCACTTCAAGTTGGAAGACACATTTTAAATCCAAATCTTTTGAGGTAGAAAGAGCCACCTTAAAACTGGGATATCCCTTTTGATGGCAGGGTATGTGAGGGAATGGACAAAGGAAACTCTTTGCCTGCTTTTCCTGACTCTTCCTTGTAGTTGTACCTAATTAGAGCTACTCAAATTGATGCAGGCAGCTGCTCTCATTCCTCTCTCTCTCTCTCTCTCTCTCTCTCTCTCTCTCTCTCTCTCTCCCTCTCTCTCTCTCTCTCTCTCACACACACACACACACACACACACACACACACACACACACACACACACACAGAGCCATTCCACAGTTCAATAGTTGGGCCATTTCCTAACCTTCACGTGGCTGATTAGCTGGACCACAGCCTCCAAGACATCATAATAACACCCCCCCACACACACACACGGTTTTTGTTTTTTCATTTGTTTTTGTTTTGTTTTAAATAAAATCTTAAACGTTTGATTTTACCAATAAAGACTTGGGAGCCTGATGCTGGAGTAAAAGCCTGTGAACTCAGATAAGCAGAGAAAGCACCCAGCCTCAGCCAATCTTCCCAAAGGAAAACCCATTCTCTTTACACTGTCTTAAAAACCGTTTCAACTGAATGTCCCTCCTTTCTACTTCCTGTGTGTCTCTATCCATCTTCCTGACTTCCTCTCACTATTTTTTTTTCTCTGTTGGCTCCCTGTCAACTGACTGCTTGATGTGCTTCTTGACTTACGGTAGACTTTATTTAATCTTGTTTACAATAAACAGAAAGCTCTTGGATTTGCTAGGTCTAGCTAGGTGTATGCTAGGTCTGTTTCTTGCTTTTGGTGGGTGGGGGTGGTGCATAGAGTCAAGTGGATGGGAGAGGTATGGAGCATCTGGGAGGAATTTGGGAAGGAGAAAAACATGATCAAAATATATTGTATGAAACAAAATATTTCAATTAAAAAATGGTTTGGTTTGGAATGTGTTTTGAGCCTAGTGCAAGCAACTTTTGGTAACAGTTTTGTTATATTGTGTGATAGAAAGACAGGGCCAAAATATAATTTCAGAAATGTCAAGTTACAACCATTAAAGATGATATAACAAAACAATTTTAAACTGTTTAATAAATAACATTAAAAGAGGCATGCTAAGATCTCCTTGAGAATACAGTAGATTTGTGGTGTATGTGTGTGTGTGTGTGTGTGTGTGTGTGTACTTTGCCTGGTATTTACAAGGAGTAGATATGTAATCAATCTTATCTTAAGGAATGAATTGATAAATACTAATCATTATTTTCACTGTCTAACTTATACATACACCCTATGATGTATATCTTTCTCTCCACTGGGTACTCTGAGAAGTGATTTGGTGTACTGGTTTGGTTAGTTTTTGTCAACGTGACACTAACTGGAGTCCCCTGGAAAGGGAATCTTGTGTGAGGAATTCCCTTCCTCAGATTGGCCTGTGGGTATATTTGTTGGACATTTTGTGAATTAATGATTGATGTTGGAATGCCCATTCCATTGTGGGAAGTACCATTCCTAGGCAAGTGGTCCTAGGTTCTACAAGAGAGCAAAATAAGCAAGCCAGGCCAGCAAGCCCTGAAACGGAGTTCCTCTGAGGTGTCTGATTCAGTTCCTGCTTCCAAGCTACTGCTTTGAGTTCCTTCCCTGACTTCCCTCAACTATGAACTATAACTTGTATGATGAAATAAACCTTTTTTCTCCTAAATTTGTTTTGGTTAGTGATTTATCACAACAGCAGAAAGTAAAGTAGGACATTGAGCATAATTCTTCTTACATTTGAAGTAGTTATTGACTTCAGAAGGAAATGTAATCATAAAGGTAGATTTCAACTTTAAGGAGTTGAGCCAGAGACTTATTTGGGTTTAAAATGTAGATGTCATTGTTTGCTTGAAAATTTTCTCAATTTTGTGGTTACATAAAAATAAGCATCACTAGAATAATGTGAGGTTATTCTTTGTAACATCTGTGTACATAATTATTATTAGCAGTGCTAATCCAAGAGCATAGTCATTGGCATAATACCTGTATCATCACCAGATGCAAGCTTTCTGAACCTAACAGTAAATAAATGATTTTGAATAATTTTAGTATGATTCTTAAAAATAAACAAAAATGTAAACATTTTTCCAAAAGCTAGCTCGTTTGCCTCCAATGATCCCCCTTTAAAATTATATTTTAAAATGTGCTGTTGTGACTCTAAAATGCAGTTTTTCCTTTAATATAAAACAAAAATAGACATCTGTGAATGGTAGTTGTTATGAAAACAGAATTTTAGTGGATGTACTAACATAAAAAATACAGAAAGACTCAATTTTCAAGATAAGGAACTAACTTTTGTTAAAAATGGAAACTTACCACCAGCCACATCTGTCAATGAATGCTTTGTAGGCAGGCTTGTAATAAAGTACATTTGAATCCTTAAATTGAACTTGTGGATATGCCTTAAGAATTTGGAAACTTCTTGACTATATATTTATATTCTACTATTAGCTTCAGGAGTGTATCCTGGGAGGGAAATGTCAACCTCAAAAAATTTAAGTATATATGATGTTATGTTAGCAAGAGATAAAGTTGGGGCAGGAACTTGATTTCACACAGGCGTTAGCACATGTGTTAAGGCTCTTTTAATTGTCAAGTTAAAAATACTTTTGTTTCTTCTACAAGTATTTAATGTAAGTTGGATTGATTGTACACCTTCTAATTGTGTTTGTGTTTTGAAATCCAGCATGTCAGTTGTGGAGGTCTAACAACCAGCTTTTGTTTTAGTGCCCTGAGTATCACAGAACCTTGGGATTCTAAAAATAGCTTGCAAGTACTGGAAGAAATGAGTCAGGCTTTAAGCAGAAGCAAGAGGGTAGTGGGCTTGATTATTGCTGGTATAACAGCTTTAATTACATTAATTGCTAGCACCACTGCTTCTGCAATTGCTGTGACACAAGAAGTTAAGACAACTACTTTTGTAAATCATTTAGCAAAAAAATGTTACTAATGTGTTGAATATACCAGAGGATTTAGATATGCATATGGAAGAACGGATTGATGCTCTTTATCCTATTCAAATTACTGGAAGGAGGTTCAGAATTTAAGTGTAAGGAGCCATCTTGAGTGTCATGTCAAATACCATTGGATTCAGGTTAGTTCTACAATTTACAGTGGTAGTCATTATAATTAGGAAGACGTTTAATGACACGAGCAGTGTATTTGGCATAATTCTGACACCTCTTGGGATGTTTTAACGATACATAGGGAGCTTATGAATTTCAAAAATTCTGCTCTGCTGAGCATTGATGTGGCAGATACTGCAGATAAAATTGCCCATGGCCTGAGGTCAGTATTTCTATTTTGGTCAAGCTTCAAAAATGAGATATATAGTTTGATCATGCTAGCCTTTTTTGTCTTGGGAGTACTTTTATTCCTGCCCATTGTGTTAAAGCTTTTCTTCAACAACATCAACATGTTGGCAGCTAAGTACATGGCTTGAACCTGAAAACTGACCCCCAGACAGGGTAATTAAATTAACAAGCTGGCAAGTCAAGGACAGGTAAGATTCTGCACAGAGCCTTACCAATCTAAGACAGAAGTGCATGCATTGCTTTTGATAATGCATATTCCATGATGGGTAAGGAAGGCATTCTTGTCAGAACAACCTAAGACAGACTCAGTCTTGTTAAGGAAATAAAAAAGGGGGAGAGGTGGAGAGCCTTTGGGGCTGCTTGGCAAGAATCTAACATGGGCCAAGGACAAGGAAATGGGCTGCTTGGTAGGAATATGACATTGGCCAAGGACAAAGAAGTAGGCTTCAGGCAGGAATCTGACATTAGGCTAGAACAAAGAAGTAATCTCAGGCAAGAACCTAAATATTAGGCTAGAACATGGAAGTAGGCTTCAGACATGAAAATGACCTTGGGCTAGGACACGGAAGTAGGCTCAGATAGTTTGGTCATCCTGATAAGTCCTTAGAAGCAGTGATCATGAGAGTGTTCATGTAATTGGGTTTAATGCCTTGCTTTTTCTTTGACTATTTGTGTTTATTATATTGCTTGTTCCTTGACTATTTACAACTATTGTATTGCTAGACCCTCAACCTAGAACTGACCTTAATACATGCATGTAATCAAAATGGTATAAAAGCCTAAAGGAGGAGGGAGGATGGGATAGGGAGTTCTAGGGAGGGGAAATGGGGAAAGGGGATGACAATATTATATATATGTCATATATTGTCTATCATGTATCTATTTAAAAATTTTGATGGTATTTATATATTCAGTTGTTACTTTGAGAGTAATGAATCTTGTTTGTCTACCTTTGATTCTCTTTTATGAATATTAACTACTGTTGCCATGTTCTATGCTTTGTGTATGTGTTACATAAAGGTTCATGTATTAAGGACTTGGTCTCTAGCTTGCTGCTGCTGTGAGATGGTGGAAACTTTAAGAAGTGGGAGTCTACTGGCGTGTTTTCAGTAAATATGGGTGTTCTTCAAGGGGGACTGTGTAAAAGAAGTCTAGATTTTTACTTTTCAATTTTTCATTATGCATGGAATGTGATATTTTATTATATGAAAAGATTTTTGCACAAGTTTATATTGTATGGTATCTTGCTCTTTTTTCTTTTGATTCCCAGACATGAAATAAATGGGTCTCCTTTGCCTTGAAGCTTTGATATGGCATACTGTGCTACCATAGGGTCCATACCACTGAGTCAGGTTGGTCATGGCCTAAAATTAAAACTGCAAAGTAAAACGCATCTTGTCTTTTTACATCTGGTTATCTCAGATATTTGGTATAGCATAGCAATGGAGAGCTGCCTAACAACATCAAAGAAAATGTGTATAGACTATTAACTTCTTTGCCATTTTGACAGTAAGTTTAGTATTTTGAGAGCTCTTGTGAGTTGATTGCCAATTTTCTTTTTTTCTGAAAATCTACTTGACATAAAGAGTTGGTATTACTGATTTGTTATTAGAAAACATGGTTATTTAGCTTTATATGCATATTTTGATCAAATATAAATAACATAAAATTCAAGTCTCTGCCTCTCAAGAGCTGGGATTAAATAATATAAAATTCAAAAGCATTCAAGTCAGTGATATTTACATATTAACAACATTATGCAGCTATCTCTATTCTTCCATTCCAAAAAAAGTTTATTACGTCCTCCCTCCAAAATCCTTTACTCATTAATCAATGACTCCTTATTTCTCTTTGCCAGAGTACCCTGGAAACTTTTGATTTTCTGTTTCTATGGATTTTTATATAAATGGAACAATATCTGTCTGACTTAATTCAATTACCATGTTTGTAAAATTTATGGTTTCATTTTTCTATCAGTTGAATAGTAGTCCATTGCATGTATGTACTGCACTTTGATTATCCTCTTATCTGTTGAAAGATTGTTAGATTGTTTCTATTTCTTTACTATTGTAAATACAGCAGCAGTAAACATTGCTGAGCAGGATGCTGAGTCCTTTGGGCATATGCTGGAGAGCGGTATATCTGGGTCAGGTGGGAGATTTGCTTTTAGCTTTTTGCAGATTCTCTATACTGAGAATATACTGAGTGGCTGCATTAGTTTGCACTCCCACCAGCAGTGAATGAGAGTTTCCTTTTCCTCACATGCTTACCAACATTTGTTTTCAGTTGTTTGTTGATCATAGCCATTCTGACTTGCAGGAGATGAAATTTCAAAGTTGTTTAAATGTTCATTTCACTAATTGCTGAAGATGATGAAGACATTTTTGAAATATTTCATAGAAAGTTTTATTTCTTCTACAGAGGAGTCTGTTTAAAAGTATAGCATTTTTTTAAAAGTTGGGTAATTTGTTTTCTTGATTTTTTTGTTTTGTTTGTTTTTATTTTTGAGACAAGGGTGTGGTGGTTTGAATGTGCTTGGCCTATTGGGAATAGTACTGTTAGGAGGTGTCTCCTTATTGGAGGTAGCGTGTCACTGTGTGGGTAGGCTTTGGAGGTTTACTCCTATGCTCAAGCTCCACCCACTGGGGAAAAGGGCCTCCTCCCAGCTGAGGAAGCCAGTTTTCTCCTGTTTGCCTTTCAGAACAAGGTGTAGAACTCTTAGCACCTCCAGCACCATGGCTGCCTGAATGCTGCCTTGATGATAATGGCCTGAACCACAAAACCTGTATGCTAGTCCCAATTAATTTTTGTTCTTCATGGGAGTTGCTTTGATCATGGTGTCTCTCTACAGGAATGGAAATCCTGACTAAGATACAGGGTTTCTCTGTGTAGTCTTGACTGTTTTGAAACTCACTATGTAAATTAGGCAGGCCTTGAACTCACAGAGATTCAAATACTTCTGTCTCCCACTTGCTGGGATTACTGGTGTATGCCACTATGCCCAGCTTTCTTGACTCTTTGTATTTTGAGTTCTTTATATATCTTGTATATTAATCCTCTGTCAGATATAGCTAGTATAAGAGGAAAGGTACTCAGTTTTCCTTGTACTTAAATCATTGCATTCTTTTTATTTAGGCATGATCCAATCAACAAGCATATATTCTGTACATGGTATGATATATTTATCTAATTTTTTAAATTTAAAATGGTTAGTCTATTTTCTTAACACTGTTCACTAAGTAATAATTAATTTCTGTCTATCAGGTGTGACACTAAGTTGTTAATGAGATTTCTCCAGGACTTTTTCCTTGTTTGATTTTGTTTTTGTTTTTTTAACATAGGCAGTTAGTGCTATGAACTTGCATCTTAGAACCATTATGTCCTAAAGGTTTCAGTATGTTGTATTTTCATTTTCATTCAATTCTAAAAATATTTCAATTTCCTTCTTGATTTCTGTCTTGACCTGCTTTTCATTCAGTAGAGAGTTGTTTGGTTTCAATGAGTTTGTACTTTCGATTGTTTCTGTTGTTGATATTTAATCTTAATCAGTAGTCAAATAGGGTGCAGGGTGGTATTTCAATTTTATGAAACTTGCTTTGTATCCAAGTATGTGGTCCATTTTAAAGAAAGTTCTATGAGATGCTGGGAGGAAATTGCATTCTTCTATATTTGAGTAAAATTTTCTGTAGATATCTGGTAGGTTCATTTTTGTTATGAATAATTTTCAACTCTAAAACTTCTTTAGTTCTTGTCTGGGTGACCTGTCTATTGGCAAGAGTTGGTTATTGAAGTCAACACTGTCACTGCATGTGGGTTTTGTTTTCAGCTGTAGTACTGTTTCTTTTATCAACTTGGGTGCCCTTGTGTTTGGTACATAATGTTTAGAATTCCAATGTTCTCTTCATAGGTTTTCTTTGATGAATATGTAGTGTCTGTCCCTATCTCTTTTGACTAGTTTTCGTTTGAAATTTAATTTTTTTCAGATATCAGAATGGCCATACCTGCTTGATTTTTGGTCCATTTTCTTGGAATACCTTTTCCATCTTTTTACCCTGAGGTGATACCAATTCTTGATGGCGAGATGTGCTTCTTGGATGCAGCAGAAAGATGGGGCTTCTTTTCTTTCTTTTTTTGGAGGAGGGGGTGCAGCAAACGTTTATTGATGGTATTTCAGAGAGTAGGGAGGGTTCCCTAGGCCCCTCCTGTTGTTATGGGGTCCTGGAAGGAAATTGTGAGGGAGATGCTCAGTGTTGGGGACAGGGACTCCTCAGCAACCAAGGGCCTCTCTCTTGCTCTCGGTGTCCTTGCTGGGGTGGGTGGTCCAGGGTTTCTTACTCCTTGGAGGCCATGGAGGCCATGAGGTCCACGACCCTGTTGCTGTAGCTGTATTCATTGTCATACCAGGAAATGAGCTTTACAAAGTTGTCATTGAGAGCAATGCCAGCCCCAGCATCAAAGGTGGAAGAGTGGGAGTTGCTGTTGAAGTCACAGGAGACAACCTGGTCCTCAGTGTAGCCTAGGATGCCCTTCAGTGGGCCCTCAGATGCCTGCTTCACCACCTTCTTGATGTCATCATACTTGGTGGGTTTCTCCAGGCGGCATGTCAGATCCACAATGGATACATTGGGGGTAGAAACACAGAAGGCCATGCTAGTGAGCTTCTCATTCAGCTCTTGGATGACCTTGCCCACAGCCTTGGCAGCACCAGTGGATTCAGGGATGATGTTCTGGGCAGCCCCACGGCCATCATGCCACAGCTTTCCAGAGGGGCCATCCACAGTCTTCTGAGTGGCAGTGATGGCATGGACTGTGGTCATGAGCCCTTCCACGATGCCAAAGTTGTCATGGATGACCTTGACCAGGGGGGGCTAAGCAGTTGGTGGTGCAGGATGCATTGCTGACAATCTTGAGCGAGTTGTCATACTTCTTGTGGTTCACAACCATCATAAACATGGAGGCATCAGCAGAAGGGGCGGAGATGATGACCCTTTTGGCCCCACCCTTCAGGTGGGCCTCGGCCTTCTCCATGGTAGTGAAGACGCCAGTGGACTCCACGACATACTCAGCACCAGCATCGGCCCATTTGATGTTAGTGGGATCTCTCTCCTGGAAGATGGTGATGGCCTTTCCGTTGATGATAAGCTTCCCATTCTCAGCCTTGACTGTGCCGTTGAACTTGCCATGGGTGGAGTCATACTGGAACATGTAGACCATGTAGTTGAGGTCAATGAAGGGGTCGTTGATGGCAACAATCTCCACTTTGCCACCAGATGGAGAGCAGAAGGCAGCCTTGGTAACCAGGTACCCAATACGGCCAAATCCGTTCACACCGACCTTCACCATTTTGTCTACGGGATGAGGCTGGCACTGCACAAGAAGATGCTGCGATCTCTGGAACAGGGAGGAGCAGAGAGCCGGAGCCTGTTTTCTAATCCAGTTGAGTAACCTGTGTCTCTTTAATGGGGAATTGAGTCTACTGGTTCAATACTTTCAATGAGTTATCAATGAGCAGTGTTCATTGATTCCTGTTATTTTGTTATGGTGTAGAATTTTCACCTTCTTTTGATTTATTCTTCTGGAATTATTTATTTCTTGTGGTTATTTATTTACTTATTTATTTTGAGTGTGGTTAACCACTTCAGGCTGGAGTTTTTCTCATAGTTCCTTTTGTAGAGCTGGATTTGTGGGTAGAAACTGTTTAAGGATGGTTTTATTGTCAAAATGTTTTTCTCTATCTATTGTGATTTATAGTTTTACAGGTAATAGTAGTGTAGGTTGGCCATCTGAGGTCTTTCAGAGTTTATGGTGCATTCATGCAGACCCTTCTGGCTCTCAGCGTCTCCATTGAGAAGTCACACAGTCTTATAGCCTGCTTTTAAATGTTGCTTGGTGTTTTTCTCTTGTAGATTTTAATATCCTTTCTCTTTTGTGTACAAATGATGATTTGATTATTATGTGTTGTGGGAATTTTTTTCCTGGGACTCAATTTGTGGTCTGTATTCTTCCAGATTCTTATTATGCATCTTTTTATTTTGGGGAAATTTTCTTCTATGAATTAAAAAATAGACTTAAATTTAAACATTTCTTCCCTTGATGGGTTTCTCTTGCTTCCTCTATACTTATTATTTGTACGTTTTTAACATTTCCTAATATTCCACAGTTGCTGAATGTTTTCTGTCTGGAGATTTTTAGAAAACAAAAGGAGACACACACACACACACTGAAATATCGATTTCTTCTGTTTTGTTTCAACACCTGAAATTCTGTTTCATGTGTTTTAATCTGTTGATGAGGCATACCTCTAAGGTTTTCGTTTGATAGTCTAAATTTTTAATTTTAATTTTTATTTTAGTTGGTGTTTTAAATTGGCATTCTTAAAGTCTCTTACAATGGGATTGCTAGCTTCTAGAGAAGGCATATTTCCATAGTTGTTTATGCTTGTGCTTTTGTGCTGGGATCTAGGCATCTGGAATTATAATGTTTGAAGTATTTCTTGGTATACATATCTGGTCTTGTCTTTTTTTGAGTGAATGTTCTGATGTTAGCTGCTATTACCTAGTCTACACTCTAGGCAAGTATGGTGGCTGTGAAGTCCCTTGTAGAAAGCTGTTGTAAGTTGGGTTGGTAGGCAGGTGACACAAAGGAATAGAGAGAGCCAAGGGTGAAAGGCTGACAGTGGTAGCAAGAAAGCTCCCAGGTTGTAGCAGAGTCCCCAGGATGTGTTGTAGAAGGTGAACTCCAGCAAGGATGCTGCAGCAAAACAGCAAACGAGTCAGGACAGATTCCAGTGAAAGATCCCGAGTCTATTCTTACTTCTTGACAAATATTTTCAGAGAACATTGCTACAAGTAGGACTGCTGGGCCATAAAGCAACTATATTTACTTGTTTATTTGCCTGTCTTTTCTCGCCCCTCTTCTCCTCCCTCTTTTCTGTTTCCTGTCCACATTTTCTTTTCCTTTCTTGTCTCTTGCCCATCTATTTCCTCTCCTCTAGTTCCCCACTACAGCCCACATCACCTCCTCTCACTTTCTTTCTCCTTTATTTTCCTTTTCTGCTCCCTTCCCTCCTTTTCATTGTGCTGGAAACAACCAGATGATAGGTTATAGCTAGGTTATAGAACCTAGCTAAATCTCCACTTCATTCAATGTTTCTTTTAAAAAGTATATTACCAACTGTTGAATAAGGATCACACTCACCTCCAAATGTTTGGGAGTGCTATTTACCTTATCAATGAAGTGAGTGATCAAAGTTGGAATTTTGCTAGTGTGATGAGTTGGAAAAAAAACCTCTCTCTGTATAGTTTAATTATCATTTCTATTGTGAAATATGTAGATCATCCTATAGTTTGTTTAAAGATTTTATTAACACATCTTTTTCTGTGAAAGTTAATTTATTTCGTTGTTTTTCTGTTAGACTTTTGGTCATTTCTTCTTTTAGTTCTAGTGTATCTATTTATATATACACACATACACAAACATTTTGCAGTGCAAATTTACTTTATATTTATAAGGTCAAACTTCTGGATTTGATGTCATAATTAGGAAGGCTTTTTCATATCTAGGATGAATGATACATATTCAGCTTTAGTTTTTCATTGTACTTAAGTGGTATAAGATTTTCTATTTAGATATGATCTAATAAATAAGAATTTATCCTGTACATGTTATGGTATATTCATTCAATTTTTTCCTTCAAGTAGTTAGTTAATTTTCTTGACTCCATTCACTAAATATTTTTTCTCCAATCAACTGATATACTTTTACGATGCATGTACTTTTGATACATGTATGAGTTAATATTCCTATATATTTGGCATATACTTTGTGCTTGGGTAAAATGTTCTGTAAATTATTATCTATTATAGCATCTGTTAACTTCAGCATTTTTCTGTTTGATTTTGTCTGGGTGAAATGTCTATTGGTGTGTTCCTTGCACACACAGCCACCATACTTGCCTACTCCACTATCAGTGTGTAAAGGTCAGTACGAGACTTAAGCTGTAGTAGTGTTTCTTTTCCAAACTTGGGTGTCCTCATGTTTGGAGCATAGATGTTAAGAATTGAAATATCATCTTGGTAGATTTTTCTGATCAGTATGTGTTCTTCCCTGTCTCTTTTGATTAGTTTTAGATTGTAGTCTACTTCTTCAGATATTAAAATGGTTACACCAGGTTGCTTCATAGGTACATTTGCTTGGAATATCTTTTTGTATCCTTTTATCCTGAAGTAGTCTCTGTCCTTGTTGAGATGTGTTTCTTGGATGCAGCTCTGTGTGTGTGTGTGCTTGCATGTGCACATAGCTCTCCATCTTAATTTTGGTTTGCTGGTCTGGGTTTATTTATTCCTTGTGGGTTTTTTTGGTATAGGTAACTTTTTTTAGGTTGGAATTTTCCTCCTGGCACCTTTGGTAAGATTGGATTTGTAGTTAAATACTGCTTTAATTTTGTTTTGTGGAATGTTTTATTTTCTCCATCTATTGTGATTGAAAATTTTGCTGGGTGAGGTCTCTTGAAGTCTGGAGCACAACTGTTCAGGCCCTTCTGGTAGAGTCTCCACTGAAAAGTCATGTATAATTCTAATAGTTCTGTCTTTATCTGTTCCTTGGCTTTTTTCCCCTTGCAGCTTTTAATATTCTTTTTTTAAATTTTCTATTGTTTGGTGTTTTGTTGTATGATGATGGAACTTTCTTTTATGTTCCAATCTATTTGGTATTCTGTATGTTTCATGTACCTTCATCTCCTCCATTAGGTTAGGAAAATTTTCTTTTATGGTTTTGTTGAAAATATTTTCTATGCCTTTGGCCTGAGTTTCTTTTCCTTTTCCTAGTCCTATTATTCTTAGATTTGGTCTTTTCATAATGTTCCAGATTTCTTGGATATTTTATGCCAGGATTTTAAAAACTTTTTAAAAATTTAACATTTTTCTTTGAGGTATCTATTTCTTCTATTGTGTTTGCAATGTCTGAGATTCATTCTTCCATTTCTCATATTATGTTTTGAGGCTTGCCTCTGAGGTTCCTGTTTGAGATCCTATATTTTTCATTTACATATTTACCTTAGTTTGTTTTTTTTTAATTGTTTCTATCTCTACTTTCAGGTCTTGAAAATTTTATTTCCTTCCACTGTTTGTGTTTTCATAGATTTTAAAAGGGATTTATTCATTTACTCTTTGAGAACTTCTACCATATTCATAAAGGCTATTTTAAAGTCTTTTCTTGTGTTTCAGCTGTGTTGGAATATTCAGGGCCTTCTGTGGTAGGGTTGTAGAACTTTGGTGGCAACATATTGTCCTACATTTTACTGATTGTGTTTTTATGCTGACACCTAGGCATCTAGGATTGGGACTATTGTACTTCTAGGTGCTAATGTCTGGTTCTATATTTATTGGATAGATGCTTTGTTCCTTGGTTTCTGCTCCCCTGTCTGATTCTTAGGAGAGTATGGTGGCTGTGTATTGTCTGGCAGGAAATTCTTCTGTTACCTCAATAGGTGTGGCTACTGGTGGTTCCAGGGATGATGTGTTTCTGGATATTGGGAACTGATACTTATGAATAGGGATGGGCTGGATAGGTGCTGAAGGTATACGTAAGGGAGGAAAACAGGGGTTTCACCAGAATCTGTTTAGTTCTTTGCGAATGGGGAAGAAAGTGAGGAGAGCCTACAGCAGAATGTGTTCTACAGAACTGAGGATGAGACTGGGGGATTGGATTTGAGGGGGCAGAGGAAAATGTGAAGATCTACAGTTAGCCTACCTGTTTCCCTGGTCAGAGTGGTCTGTGGATTCCCAGGGTGTGCCTGCTGGAGTTAGGGTCTGTGATAAAGCAATGAACGTGGGGGTGGGGAGTTAGTGGTGGAAGATTGTGTGATCCACTGGAGATGGGGGTCGGGGAAGGAGGCTGCAGCTCGGGGGGGGGGGAAGACTGGGGCACTGAATTTGGAGGAGCAGAGTGTGAGGTACAGATCTGCAGTCATCCTGCCTGCTTCCCTGGCTGGAGTCTAGTGCCACTGAAAGAGTGTAGATCTTTAAGATCTGATGATGTAGGGCACCACTCCTACCCATTCCCTACTAGTCTGCTGCAGCTTTTGTATTAAACTTTCTGTTTACTCTTACTTGAAACTATAGTATAAACATAGATAGGTCTACTAACTTAGTTTTTTTTGTCATTGCTGTTGTTGAGACTAGAATTAATTTTGGGAAACTTGATAATCTCATGGAATGACATATACCTTTCTTGTTCAAATCTATTTTTCTGTAATCAAACAGTCTTTTATATCTGTTTTATATTTATAGCTTTGCATGTTTCTTTTCAGTATGTGAGGGGTCTTATAATTGCTTATAATTCATATATGAAAGCTCTTGATTGGTCAATTAATTTTATATCTTAATGCCCAATTGGGTTATTGTATAGATAATCTGCTGAATTTCTTGGGGTTCCAGGTATATCATCATATCATCTGTATTAGTAGTTTTCTGTTGTTGTGACAAGGTATCTGAAATATAAAATTAAAAAGAAAAGATATTTATTTTAATCCATGTTTGTTTTGGTCCTATAGTGAGGCAAAACATCATGGCAAAGAGTGTAGTACAGCATAGCTGCTTATCCCATAGCATCCAGGAAGCACAAAGAGAGAAAGGGGCAGGGATCATAATATGCTTTTTCAATGTCCTAAATTCTTTCTTAGGTATCTTAACACATTTGCCACCTTTTAATAGCACCATTTGGGGACCAAAACTTTATCATATAAACTTTTTTCTTTATTGTATATAGTATGTGTTTGTGTGTGTTTGTATGTATGATGTGTGTCTGTGCATATGAAAGTGAAAGGACAATTTATAGAGTCAGCTCTTTTCTTTCACTTTTACATGGTTTTTAGGGATCAAACTCAGATGGCCAGGTTTGTGCCTCAAGCACCTTGAACCTGAACTGAGGCATTGAACCATTTCACTGGTGCTAACACATTAATTAATTTTGGGGATCATATAATCCAAACCATAACCTCTTCTGAAAATTATTATCCTCTTTCTTTTTTATTTTTATTTCATTCAGTTACTAAATTTTTAAATAATTTATATATATTCTTTGTTAAGGTTTGGTCTGCTGCTACGTATTGTAATGCCAAATACTGGCCCTGGTTACCTCGAGGAAGAGAGATTCCTCACATACATCAAGTGATGCTATGTAACTTTGCTCCTTAATTTAAAACTATTGGTTGAATAAAGATGCTGACAGCCAATAGCTGAGCAGAAGAGAGGTAGGTGGGGTTTTGGTTCCTGGATTTGGTGTCTGAGGCAGGACCACAAGGATGAGAAGAGAAGAAGGTGGAGAGAGGAGAAGACATCATGAGGTAGGTGAGTCATAAAAACATGGTCATGAGGGCTTGCCAATTGGAGTGAAAAGCTGCCCAGATGGAACATGGCAAGTTATAACTCTGGATTATTGATAGGAAGAAGATACTAATAGCTTGGAAGGTTGATATCTGGCCAGCTCTAGTGCAGATTAGGGCTTATTATAAATATAAAAGTTTTGTGTCTTTTGTTTGGGAACTGAATGATTAAAGGTAGGGTAGAAACTGCTGGTTGAGATTAAATACTACAATAGTTCTTAACTTTGGTTAGACTTCTTTTTTATCCTTTGTCTGCCCAAGTCTATTCCTCACTAGGACTAGATGTATCTACTAAGTCTTTCTCACTCATATTCTTAGCCCACATCCCAGTAAAAAGTATGCTTTCATTTGGGTTCATTCATGAAGGCTTTTTTTCTGCTTATGATTTGCAGTTTTGAAAATGAAGGGAATTACCTTGTTTCTAGTGTTAGTCTTTCACCAGGTAGCTTATGTTCA
Source organism: Grammomys surdaster (assembly GCF_004785775.1). Lineage (NCBI taxonomy): Eukaryota > Metazoa > Chordata > Mammalia > Rodentia > Muridae > Grammomys > Grammomys surdaster. The sequence continues at coordinate 5,452,662 of NW_021604636.1, read as the reverse complement.
ATTCCTATTATTAGTTTTTTTCTTAGATGCAGAGTAGACAAAAGAACAAGTTTTAACTTTGGAAACTTTTCCAATGTTTTAAGACTACTACTAAAATAACATTTTGTTTTTATCAGCTGGTAAGATAATGTATTTTTATCGTGCAAACAGGGTACAATTAGTAGAACAGAGTTGCTGTCTCTTGTTGCTTTTGGCTAAGCTTTTATTGCTCTCTTATGTTTTTGTTCCCTGCTCTGTGCCAGCTGGCTATGTGCCTTCAGTGGCCATGCTGGACCACTGGTGTGAACTGCTCGAGGATGTGGAGGACTGATGGAGTAGAGCTACCAGAAAGGTCTTACAAAGGGTGCAAGGGTGAGAAGATAAGTTCTCAGCACTTGGAGATTCAAATAATTCAAAGTTAATGCTCAGGTTTTTTGTTTGTTATTTGTTTTTTTTTGTTTTTTAATGTTTAAACTTTATTTTTTTTACAATTTATCTGAAATTTGTTTGTATGTACATATTTATGAACAGGAAGAAAAGGAGAAGGACTGAGGAGCTGTGGTGGTAGCTATGAGCCATTATCTGTATACGGAACAACAAAAAGAGAAAAATGTAGGGATTCAAAATGACACCTTTTGTTCCCTAGTACTGGATACTGAATTTAGGGCCTTGTGCTTATTTGACAATTACTCTACCGCTAAGTTATAATCCTAGCCCCAAATGTCAAGTTTTAAACTTGGCAATTTTTAAAATCAGCAAACAAGGCATTACACAATATGCCATTTTTAAAGAAAGCATTTTACTAGACTTTCCATTCTCCCCATCTCACTTATTCTTCCACACTCTGCCACTCCAATCCTGTTTTGTAACCTTCCTTACAGACTTCTTTTTTCTGCTTTGATGTCCCATTTATTTTTTGCTCATGTCCTGTCCTTTCTCATTATCTATTTTGCACACACACACACACACACACACACACACACACAGAGAGAGAGAGAGAGAGAGAGAGAGAGAGAGAGAGAGAGAGAGAGAGACAGGCAGAGAGGCAGAGAGGCAGAGAGGAAGGAAGACAGGGAGACAGGGAGGCAGACAGACAGACAGTGACAGGGGTGAGGGAGGCCGACTAGGCTCTGCATCTGAGAGAACATGCAGTTTTAGTCAAAATGACACTTGATATATGAAAAGAATATGAAATGCCAGTTACAAGCAAGTCTAAACTGGAGATGACAAATAGACTTCATCTCATGTCAGTATCAATCGCCCACCTACCTACTTAGAAGATTATGTTAGCAGTGATTCTGAGCTATGTTGAGGTTTGTGGAAATAGTTATGCTGTTTACCATGAGTAAAGATACAAAAGTAATGACATTTGTTCCTATCTAGAAAAAAGAAAAACAACTCACTATTAATTACTTCAGAACTGTAAGCCTCTATGTTTAAAACATTTATTATCATTAATAGTTTTGTGTCTTTTAAAGTGCCTTTGTTTGAATTTCTAAGGACTAGTTTTTCCATGTTTTAAAAAGAAAAGATACGAAGCAATCATGTAACATCTTTTAGTTGTTTAAGACCTTCATGGACAGCAGTGTAATTGATCTCTGTCATGTGGGAGTTACGGGAAGCTATCATTCAAAATGTTCACAGATTGGCATGCATTACCTTAGGATAAATTCCTCAGCTGCACAGCTTTGTTATTCATTACACTTCATCCACTTTTTATAGATGAATTCACAATAGCCAAGCTCATAAAATACATTTGTTAGTTTTCATCGAGGACCCTGACTGTAATAGAGATGGAAAAACTCCATCTCAGTTGATTAATTTGATATTGGAGGCTGGTTACTTGAAAAGTTAAACTTAATTCAAATGTCAAATTACTGATTTATAATAGGAAACATGAAATGCGTTAAAAGTTGAATATTCAAATCTATGGACTTATCCATTTGTTTTTTGTAGGAATACCTGGATGCAAAATAAGGTGTTGGTATTTTTTCGAGACATAAGTTAGAGCAAGGGACATTAGACTGAGTCTAAGAAGGGTTTTACAGTGGGTTTCATTTTTTTTTTTTAAGATTCTTCTGTGTACAAGTCCTTGGAGGAGCATTGATAATGTGCAATGTTCTGAAGTGACTTTTTTATTTGCTTCTGGTTGGCCAATTTCTCTTTGATGGACACATTTAACACAACCATAGTAATATAGTTAATTAAACATCAGCCATTCTTTTGGTCCTGGCTTCTATTTGTCTTTTAAAGTGGTTTTGCATCTGTGTCCTGGTGCATTAGACCTCTAGCATTTTATGTTCACAGGGCAATTTTATTTCTCTGGATTCCAGAATTTTGGAGGAAGCCATAAACTATTATGATTATGCTTATTTTTAGTGACTAATTTGGATACTGTTTAGTTGTCTGTTGTTTAAAATAATGATAGCACAGTGATGGAGAGGTGGAAAAGTATGACACAAAGAACATTTTAATGATATTAATATTTGAAAAATATTTCAGAGTACAGTGGCTTTCTCACCTTTTTGCTGTTGTTGTGTGCTCTAGGTATAGCCCACAGATCTCCCATACAGACAGCACATATTTTCCATGGGGTCCTGCCACAAAAGTTAGTGTATAACAATGAATGTTAAATCAGTTTGTGGTAATGGTCTTAAGGAAGCAGAATTATGTTTCAGATGATATCCAAATAGGACTACAGTGTTTATGAAAAATATAGCTTTGTGTTTTCCACATTGAGACTGTATTCCTAAGAGTTTTCTTCTTAGAAACCGATGTGTCAATATGGGAGACAGAAAGCTGCCCTGATTACTATGGTTTCATAATAAATGCATACTTACTAAGTTTTATAGCAATACCATCTTCCTGAGAGAGTTTCTAGTTCGGGTATCCTAAGCATTTAAAAAGCACAGCTTCCTAGTTGTCTTAGTCAGGGTTTCTATTCCTGCACAAACATCATGACCAAGAAGCAAGTTGGGGAGGAGAGAGTTTATTCAGCTACATTTCCATATTTCTGTTCATCACCAAAGAAGTCGGGACTGGAACTCACACAGGGTAGGAAGCAGGAGATGATGCAAAGGTCATAGAGGGATGTTACTGGCTTGCTTCCCATGGCTTACTCAGCTTTCCTTCTCTCTCTCTCTTTCTGTTTTTTAATTTTTATTTTATTTTTATTTTTTTGGATATTTTATTTATTTACATTTCAGATGTCATCCTCTTTCCCCATTTCCCCTCCCTAGAACCCCCCAATCCCATCCCCCTCCTTCTTCTTGCTTTTATACCATTTTAATTAGATGCAAGTATTAAGGTCAGTTCTACAAAGAAGTAATTTCAGGCAGTAATCTAAATTTTAGGCTAGAACAAAGAAGTAATTTCAGGCAGGAATCTAAATCTTAGGCTAGAACAAGGAAGTAGGCTTCAGCTTGCTTTCTTATAGACCCTCCTGTCTTGATCACTAATTGAGAAAATGCCTTATAGCTGGATCTCATGGAGGCATTTTCTCACCTGAAGCTCCTTTCTCTGTGAGAACTCCAGCTTGTGTCAAGTTGACACAAAACCAGCCAGTACACTAATGTTTTGTTTACTTAGAACTGGGACAGAATGGGCATAAAATGGTAAGATCTCAATTTGTTTCAATTCTGTGGCTACTATATGTATTATCGGACACATCATGAAAATAACGTTGTATATCAGTTGTTCTGGTGACTTTTCCAAGTTTTATAATACTGCTACAACAAGAATGAACCCACAGGTGTGGGCTGAGGGCTTGTGGCTTCTTTTAGAATTGGGAGATTTACAATAATTCATATATTAAAATATAATATTTTGAATCAATTCATTGGGAATTTTATACATGTATTTAATATATTTTAGTCATAATCATGCCCCACATCTCCCCTAACTCATCCCAGACCCACATCCCTACCCCTACCCAGTGTCATGTCCTCTTTTCTTTTATATACTACTAACTCGAATTTGTGATGCCTATCTAGGCATAGGTGTGGGGTCATTCACTTGAGAGAGGCTGACCTACCAGAGACCACACCCTTAAAAATTGATTATCCCACCCCTAGGGAGCTTGTGGGTCCTCCATTCCATACTGGAATATTGACAGGCTTCATTTTGTGTATGTAGATAACCACGGCTACTGTGAGTTCACCAGTACACCAGTCCTGTTATGTCTTGGAACATCATTTTGCTCCAGCCTTCCTGAACATTTGGTTTTTAAAATTTCTGCCCCTTCTATGATGTTCCTTGAGGCTTAAGGTGAGATTGTGTTATAGATATCTCATCTATGGCTGAGCACTCTATAGACATGTATTCTCTGAAAGTTGTCCTTTTGTGAATCTCTGCATTAACCACTTTCCACTGTGCAAAGAAGCTTCTCTGATGAAGCCTGAGAGCTGTACTGATCTGTGAGGAAAGATGTGTACCTTTAGAGAGCTGTTTGACACTGTGCCCATGTAGTAAAATAATAGGAGTAGTTTCACCACTGGGATCCATGAACTCCCCACCCATTGGTTCTTGGTCAGATTCTTAGTACCAGACATATGTTACCTACTGTGGAATGGGTCTTATGTCTAATTAGAAAGTGGTTAGTCACTCTTAGAGCATTCATTTTACTATTGCACTGATGAACATATCTTGCGAGGCTGATCTAGTTGTAGCTTGTAGGGTTCATAATTGGATAAGACTGTTGACCACTATGTCTCTCAGGGGCATATTTAGTACCCTTTAGTACTAGTCATCAGAGAAGGAGCTTCCTAGTCAGTCCTTCCTAGTTTCTCTGTGTTCTGTGACTGAAGTATGTAGTATCGTCAGCAGCAAGATCTTACCTTCAGGTTATGGTGGACAACCAATAGCAATGGTAATAGCCTGTATTGTTTTAGGGGGGGTCTCTGGAACTTTCCCCAGTAGCAATTCCAAAGGAGTTGCCTGGCATTAGACTTTTTATTTGGCAGCCTATGGCTTTTAGAAGGAGCATTATCCACTGTGTAGGATAGGTACCTCCAATTAAAGTCATCACATATCCCCATGCATACACATCTTAACCTTGTAATATAGTAGGTTTCCATAAGGCTTTCTCAAATATCCTCCCTCACTGTCTCCTCTGTTCTCCTCTTCCATCCCTCTCCCCACTAATCCCACCTCTCCAGTATTCCCTTTCACCTTTAGCATCACCATGTTCTACTATTCCCATTACCTTAAGATGTTTCTTTTGTACTCCTACTGTTCCCATTTTAGTTTTCTGGATCCTACAGGTACTCCAAGTTAGACACACAAATCCAAAGTTTTGATGCAAGAATCGACATAAAACATTTCATGTCTTGACTAGCACAATATTTTTTGAAGTAAGATAGATCTGTATCAAAAATTTAAAAAGTCTATTTTTAAAAAAATGAGCTATTTTTGACTTTTGGGGTAGGAGGTGACCAAAGGAAAACTGTACTGCAGTTGGATCATGTTTGCTATGTACCTGAAAATCTTTGACACTGTTTCAAGGAGGAGATGACAGAATGGAGTCATAGTGTTATTCTCTGTGAGTTGAGTGTGAGGAAATGTTTTAGGATGGAAAAGCAGTCCCTAGCTAGGAATGACTGGACAAAAACATTAGACTGTACACAAAAGGAGACTAGTAGACGTGTGTTTCAATGTGACAGTAGACGGTCTGAGTTTTTGATGGAGTATAGTCTAGAATTGATTGCAGTTCTTTGGGAATGAGTTTTAAATGTGGAAAGAGGCCATGTGTCACCTCAGAGCTGGGCCCCTAAACTCCAGGGTTTGGTACTTGAGCCCTACTTGTGCTCATATGACCAGAACTGGGAGCTGCATTTTAACTTTAAGAAAAGAGGTCTCAGGCTTCAATTCTTTGGGGTTTTGCCCTTTGGATGAAATTTTCAATTTCAGGAAACATTTTCTAGGGATCGTTTGCTTCCCTGGAATTTGATTCCATTTAGATATTTCTTTATACTTTCATTGTAAAGTGACATTGATTTTAGGACTAATCACTTGGGATTATATAACCTATTAGGGTGTTCATTCTCTGTAGACAAATTATTCCTCTAATTATCTGTAGTTCTCCATCTTGGAATGAGGCCTTCTGAGATTTCACCCATCCAACTGGCACTGTCATTTTTCAGGTCTTGAATAGGCAATTGTCAAGATTTTATGGATGCAGCTTTCCTGTCCTACATAGAAGACATTGTCTCCCAGCAGATGTCCCGGTCCTCTTATAATCCTGGTCTTATCCTCTTTCTTCTGCTTCTTCTGTGATGTGTTCTGGGCATTAAGTGTAGAGGCTGTATTGTAGTTGTATCAATTGGGGCTCAGCATGCCAGTTTGTTGAGCTCTGCATTCTGACCAGTTGTGGCTTTCTGCAATTACCTATTTCTGCTGCAAAAAGAGCTTTTTTTTTTTTTTTTTGATGAGCAGTGAGAATTACACTTAATTGTGTATATAAAGCAGAATATTTAGATGTAGTTAGTAATTATACTGGTTTAATGAAGTAGCAGTAGTAGATTCTCCTCCGTTTAGGTTGTTTCCATAGTTATTATGAATAAAGGAGCAATGAATATGATTGTGAAGTAAGATGTTCAGTTCTTTTGGTATATGCCAAACCATGCCATAGCCGACTCATAAAATAGATATATTTTTACCTTTTGAGAATCAACCACACCAGTTTCTACAGTGGATATACTAGTTTGCAATACTACTAAAAAGTTCCCATTTCCTTACATCCTCAAGTTATCTGTTAATCTCTCTGTCTGTCTGTCTGTCTGTCTGTCTGTCTGTCTATCTGTCTGTCTCTTTTGTATGTGTGTGTGTTTATGCGATGTGGAATGTGGAGTGTCTCTAACATTCTCCACCCATTTGTTTATTTATTTATTTATTTATTTATTTAATCTATTACTGTACCTAGAGCTTGCTATTTTATTTAGATTGTCTGGCCAGTGATTTCCTGCTGGGGTTACAGATATACATGGCCACACCTGGCTTTTATGTGCTTGCTGACATTATGCACCATGTCCTGATGCTTCTCCAGCAAAGATTTTAGTCAGTCTCCCCAACCTCAGGCATTAGTTTTTATGTTTAATTTTAGCTATAAGGGTGAAAAATGATGAAACATTAGTTTTCGTTCTTTTTTAGTTTTCTCGAGTATAAAAATAGAAGATATGTCTACCCTTGAAACAACTTGGAGGTTTAAGTATAAAGATTTGTGAGCTCTTGTGATTTGACATGTCATTCTAATACAGATTTGGTGATGTAAATGAAGCATTCTTGATAAAGAAGAAGGAGAACTGGAGAATCACAGAGGAATGAAGGGCAGCAGGGAGCAGCCTGCAGCCCATGAAGCCTCTTCAGAGACCTGTCAAGGGTCATGTGGGAATGTAGCCCTGCTTTGCCTTCTTGACAGAAGCCATCTCGAGACAGCTTGCTACCAGGCAAGTGTATTTGGTAGAGAGATTTACATATGCGTTTTACATAGGTGGTTTTAGGGTGTACATTGAAGGACCATTGGAAGAAAAGTTGGAAGCAGCTCTTCTGCCTTGTAGAACAATGTTTTCTTAATGAAGCCAACATTTTTTAAAAATGTGTGCTACAGAGAGTTAGTCAGTATTCAGTGTGGCATGAGAATGGGAATTAGGTAAATTCCCTTTAATCATACTCTCTCTAGGACTTTTTAGCTGAAGGTATGTTAGATTTTGTCAAGAACTTTTCTGGATCTATTGAGATGATCATGTGATTTTTGTCTTCAGGTCCATTTATGTAGCTTATTACATATATTGACTTCTATATATTGAACCATTCTGTATTTCAGTAATAAAGTCACTGTGTTTGTGGTGTATACTTTTTTTGACATAGGTCTGTATTCTGTTTACAAGTATTTTATTCAGCATTATTGAATCTATGTTCATCAGGAATATCGGTATGTAGCTTTATTTTTTTCTCTTGTGTCTTTACCTGGTTTGGGTATGAGAGTGATACTGACTTTATAGAAGGAGTTCGGGAGTGCTCCTTTTGTTTCTATTTTTTGAATAGTTTAAGAAGAATTAGTTATAGATCTTTGGAAGTCTGGTGGAATTCTGCTGAGAATCCATCTGGCCTTGGACACTTTTTTGTTGGAAGGCTTTTATTACTATTTCTATCTCTTCATTTGCTATGAATCTGTTTAGATTGTTGACTTCTTGGTTCAGTTTTGGTGGTTTGGTTGAATCTAGATTTTATTTATTTCTTTTAGGTCTCCCAAATTAATGAAGTGCAAATATTCCCCAATTGTATCTGATTTTCTTTGGTGTCTCTTATAATTTTTTCTTTTCATTTCTGACTTTGTTAACTTGGGTTTTCTACTCTCTCTCTCTCTCTCTCCCTCTCTCTCTCTCTCTCTCTCTCTCTCTCTCTCTCTCTCTTTGGATAGCTGGGCCAAGGGTCTGTCGATCTTGTTTATATTCTCAAAGCCCACAGAATGGGGAGAATCTTTGCCAGCTATACATCTGACAGAGGGTTCAGATCCAGAATTTATATATAAACAACATCATTAAACAAAGAGTCAAGAAAACAATTCAAACAATGGGCCTGGTATCTGAACAGAGTTTTCAAAAGATAAAAACAAATGGGTAAGAAATATCTCAAAAATAGTTCATCACTCCTAGCAATTAAAGGAACACAAATCAAAACAACTTTGAGATTTTACCCCCTGACCCCCGTCAGAAATGCTAGCAGGAGTGTAGGGGGAAAGTAAAACCTCACTCACTGTTGGTGGGATTGCAAACTGTTCGTCTGCTCTGGAAATCAGTGTGTAGAATTCTCAAAAAGTTAAAAATAAATCTGTCCTATGACTCAGTTATATCACTTGTTGATAGATGCACAAAGGAGTCAGCATCCTGCTCCACAGATCCTTGGTCAACATGCTCATTCTGCTCTATTTGCAGTGACTAGGAAATGGAAACAACCTACATTTTCTTCACCTCACGAAGAAATAATGAAAATGTGCTACCTATATACTATGGAATACTATTAAGCTGTAAAGAAAAGTGAAATAATGAACTTTGCAGGTAAATGGATGACTAGAAAAATCATATTGAATGAGGTAATCCAGAGCCAGAAAGACAGATATCACATTTTATTTCATCTGATGCCCCTAGCTCCAAATCTTCAAATGTGAGTATATATCCTTGGAGTAACTGCAGAAACCAGGAACGTACAAAGGAATCACTGTAGGAGTGTGGGGGAGCAACAGAGAGCAGAATAGCAGGGTACAAATTGTCTAAATGGGGAAATGAGAAAAATGGGGTGTTCTAATTAAAGAGTGGGTGGGAGATATGTACAGAAGATGGAGGAAGGATGGTAAAATATCAGAAAGAATGTCTGAAAAGTCGTAAGGAATCATATTATTAACTGTCCACCTAAAATACCTACAATACATGTCAGTCAATATTTAAATATACATGTATAGGTTAAATGAAAATTTCCTGTCTGGGGTAAAAATGCTGTCTCCAAGAGCCAAAGACTATCTAACAAAAACTCAACATTAAGCATGAAAAGCGCTCTTCTGAAATGTTGGCCGGGGTTGTCTAAGATTTCCCAAACATTATAGGCTGTTGTCTTGGCTGTTCCTCATAGGCAGAAGGTAAGTCCATACTTCTGAAGACACCATGTGGTTCAGACAAAGGGCCCAGAGGCTCCTGAGCTGGAACTGACTTGAATTCTCCTTTTCTGAGGACTAGAAGGCACTGTGAACACTACCAAAGGAGGGACGTAACCAACACAGAGAAACCCTATCTCAAAATCAAACAAACAAACAGGAAACAAAAAAATACTTAGACGGGTGTAGTAGCAAATGTTTTTAATCCTGTCACTCATGAGGCAAACACAGGTGGATCTCTGTGAATCTGATGCCAGTCTGGTCTACAGACAGCTAGGGATACACAAAGAAACTGTCTTCAAAACAAACAAGAGGAGGAGGAGCAGGAAGAGGAGGAGAAGGAAGAAGAAGGAAAAATGTTAAGAAGTTATGCCCATGAAGTCTCACCCGCCTGGTTGCAGAAAAAAGATGACAGCAGTAGACATGCTAAGGTAGAAGTGGGGAAGGTAGCTCATGAGGTCTTAACTGCTCATCCAATACTAAATGGCTGGCCCTGGAAATATATATATATATATGTTAACATTATGCAGATTGTAGGTTGTATTTATTAATGTACTCTGGAATATGTGCACATACACACAACACACGCATGCACAAACATACATTATGTAACAACAACTAATGATAAAATTAAGTCATGAGTTTGAAAGAAAGCAAGGAAGGGTACTTGGAAGGATTTCAAAGGAGAAAAAGAAAGGGTGAAAGGATATAATTACATTATTATTTCAAAATAATTTATTTTAAAAAAACAAACAGAATGGGGATTAGATAAGAAAGAGCCATTGTTCCTACCTCCTTACCACAAAATTCAGGAAAATATAATAGGACTGTATATTGGATGAGGGGGAAAAGAGAATGAGCCCATTCCTTTACAACTTCAAGTCTTGAGGCTAAAGCCTGTATAACAGCAGGATATGTAAGCTCATAAGTTAGAAGTTTCTAAAGATTGGGCTGCTTTATCCCTGAAAAGTGATCTAGCAGGGTTTGAAGTCTTTCTGAAGTCATGGAGGGTTGACAGAGAAGTTGATGTAGTACAGCTGAAGGGAGTGATAGGAAATGAAATTGTTTCCTGTCTGCATTCCATCTGCCTCACACTCTTCTGCATTCCAGAGCTACAGTTTCCTTTGTTCCATAATTGTCTTGATTTCATGCCAGTATTGTGTCTGTGTCAAAACTACACTGTTAGTAATATGTGACAGTGGCTGAGGGATGGATTGTGAAGTATAGGCCACTAGCCCCTTTTGAACTGCCTGCCAAGATTAGCTTTTATCCAGCGGTAATACTTTTTCACAGTGAGTATGCTGAGATCTGATGATTCTCCTCTCTTCTTTCCTGAAAGAGCTTTCTACCATTGACTAGGGTAGACTACTTACTCAGCTTACTCAACTAAACAAATAGGGAGATATGATACTTCTAATTTTCTAAGTTAAAGTTAGGTAACATTATCTTTACATTTAATATTTTTCATTTTCCATGTAATGTATATCCCCTTTATAATTACAGTTACCTCATAATAATATTCTGTTAAAATATGTGATATTATGTCACATATTTTGGACATTGAAGGTTTTTTTTGTTTCTGTAGAGATGTTGCTATAATTTTTGTAGATTTAAAATTTTATTTAATTTGTTTGTGAACAATTTTCTTCTATCTATCTTTCTGTCTGTCTGTCTGTCTGTCTGTCTGTCTTTTTTTGTTTAATAGTTCACAGCTTCTAAGAGGACCATAATCCATGCATGGATCTTTCTTTTTTCAAAACTTTCCTCTTTTTAGAATATACATATATACATATTCTTTGCTTTCAATATATCCTGATTATAGATTCCCCCTTTCCTTTACTCCTTTCAGCTTCTCCCCATATCTCTTCCCATTCAGTTCCACTCCCTTTCTGTATCTCATAAGAAAAGAAAACTCAGTGAAACATGACAAAATAAAATATAAGATGAAACAAAAATGATTACATCAAAGTTGAACAAGGCAAACAAACAAACAAACAAAAAAAAAAGAGCCAAAGAGAAAGCACAAGAATCAGAGACCCAGTGCTTTACACACTCCTGAGTTCCATAAAAATGATAAAATGAAAGCTATAGTATATGCATAGAGGATTTAGTATAGACCAGTGGAGGCCCTGTGCTTGCTGCTTCCGTTTGTGAGTTCATATTAGCTTTTTTTTAGTTGATTTAAGGAGTTTGTTCTCCATCTCTTCTGGCTCTCTCTCTAGGGGTCTCTCTCTCTCTCTCTCTCTCTCTCTCTCTCTCTCTCTTCCTACCCCCCTTCCTAATATCTGGCTACATGGCTGTATTTGATCCCATCCACTGCAAGATGAAGTTTCTCTGATGATGGCTGAAAAATATATGAGTATAGCAGACTGTCATTAGGAGTCATTTTATTGCCAGTTTTTTAAAAAAATTTTTATTGGATCTTTTATTTACATTTCATATGTTGTCCCCTTACCCCATCCCCCACCCACCCAGGAACCCCCTATCCCCTCACCCCTCCTCCTTCTTCTCTGTGGATGTAACCTCTATCTACCCCCCCCCCACTCCCACCTCCCCACCCTCAAAATTCCCACCCCCTGGGGCGTCCAGCCTTCATGAGGTCAAGGATCTCTTCTTCCACCTATGCCCAGCAGGGCCCTCCACTCTTACATATTCAGCTGAAGCCCTGGATCCCTCCTTAAGTGCTCCCATGCTGGTGGTTTAGATCCTGGGAGCTGTGGTTGGTTGGTATTGTTGCTCTCCTCATGGTGCCGCATACCCTTTCAGCTCCTTCAGTCTTCACTCTAACTCCTCCATTGAGAACCCCATTACCAGTTCAATAGCTAGTTGTGAGCATCTGCCTCTGAATATGTCAGACTCTTGAAGACCTCTGAGGAGACATCCATATCAGGCTCTTATCAGCATGCACTTCCTGACTTCCACATCAGCATCTACCTTTGGTGACTGCACATGGGATGGACACTCAGTGGAATGGTCTTCAGATGGCCCCTCCTTCAGTTTCTGTCCCTTACTTTGTCTCCATATTTGCTCCTTTGAGTATTTTGTTGCTCCTTCTAAGAAGGACCGAATCACCCCCCACTTGGTTTTCCTTTTTTATGAGCTTCATGTGGCCTGTGAGTTGCATCTTGGGCATTTCAAGGTTCTGTGCTAATATCCGATAATCAGTGAGTGAATACCATGTGTGTTCTTTTGTGATTGTTATTGCCAGTTTTTTGACCAGTAGTATTTGGTTTTACTCTAGGTCAATGGGATTTCTAGGTTCTGGTTCTTGGTTATTCAAGCACTCTTGGGTATGGTTTCAATCTCCTTGCATTTGCCTTTTAAGAGAATAGCACAGGAAAGAGAGGCAACTTAAGAGAGCAGCAAGTTAGAGAGAGAGGGAGAAAAAGAGAGGAGAAGAGACATGGGGGAATGGGTGGAAGTGGTGTGGGGTGTTGTAGGGCAGTTTCATCAGGACAGTATTACAGAGACAGGTTTGCAGAGAGAACAAGCTAGATACAGGTGAAGAGAGAATGATCCAGAAAAGGAAAAGGAGCCAGAAGATTAGAACCTATTGCCAAAGTTAATTTAAGTCCAAGCAGAGCAATTCAGTGAGAAGCCGAGAGAAGCCAGTTTGAATCAATTAGCTTAGAGAGGAGTTTGAGACAGATGAGTTGAACCAGCCAACCAGAATTCAGAAAGATCTAGAAAGGACGAGCTAATTCGGCAGTAGGACAGTTGAATCAGAGGAAATAAAAGTTACTTTTATAGACTGATTTTATAATTAAAATATCTGATTTTAAGTCAAATGAGACATTTGTTAGTTACTCTCACATGTTTTGTGGTACCATTGCACAAGAATATCTTGCAAGCAGGACACTGTTGCAGACCAAAAATTTGTGAATAGGTAGGTATTTCCAATTCTCTTTTGGTAGTATATAGAATACTTTCCTGTACCAAAGATGACAACACATAGGTGTGAAGGCTCTATCTAGGCACCAGTTCAACTTTGCCATTGTCAATGAGTTATGTGAGAATTGCCTTTAGCAGTGGAGGGTTGTTGTCAGTTTGTGGAGAGCAACCTATCGTCTTGGCAACAGTGTGGGTTGTTTGGAGATTTCCATGGGACCCCTTTGGCCAACAACACAGCCTCTGTACTAGAAGCTTCATTTGGTGTCAAGAGATGGTCAATTGGAACTCTGTCTCTCACATTGGAAATTTTATTAGGATTGCTTTCATATATTTAGGAAGCTTCTACTGCACTGGGTTATGCAGCATACCTCAAATGTCCTTCAATTCTAACTGTCTTTCCTCCACATTCTCGCTTTCAACCCCGTCTCCTTTCCTCTTACCAATTTATTCTCCCATTCTCCTTCCCCCTGCCCCAGTCCACCCATAAGATCTATTACCAGAGAGACATGTGTCTCGCCCAACCTGAGTCCATTCCTTTATATGTAACCTCTCTGGGTTTGTGGATTATAACTTAATTGTCATTTATTTAATGGCTAATATCCAGATATAAGTTGTACATATCATATTTATTTTTCTGGTCTGGGTTACTTCACTCAGAATGATTTTTTCTAGTTCCTTTTATTTGCTTGCAAATTTCATGATGTTGATTTTTTTTTTAAAGAGCTGAGTAATATTCCTTTGTGTAGATGTAGCATATTTTCTTCTGTTGAGGGACAGCCAAGTTGTTTTCAATTTCTGGCTATTATGAATAAAGCAGCAATGAACATGATTAAGTAAGTGTCCCTGTGGTAGGATGAAGCATTCTTTGGGTATATGCCTAAGAGTGGAATAGCTAGATCTTGAGGTAGATGGATTCCTGTCTTTTTGAGGAACCACCATACTAATTTCCATAGTGGCTGAACAAATTTTTACTCCCATGAGCAATATAAAAGTGTTTCTCTTGTTCCACATTCTTGCCAGCATGAACTGTCACTCGTATTATCGATCTTAGCCATTCTGACAGATATCTCAAATTAGTTTGGCTTTGCATTTCCTTGATATCTAAGAATGTTGAACAGCTTTCTAAGTATTTCTCAGCCATTTGAAATTTTTCTATTGAGACTTTTCTATTTATATTGTACCCCATTTTTAAACTGGATTATTTAGTTTTTAAAAATAAGTTTCTTGAGTTTTTTGTGTATTATTATGTATTTATATATTAGTCTTCTATTGGAGGTAGAGTTGGTAAAAATCTTTTTCCAATCTGTAGGCTGCCGTTTTGTCCTGTTGATGGTGTCCTTTGTTTTACAGAAGCTTTTCAGTTTCATGAGTTCCCATTTGTTGACTGATGATCTTAGTGTCTGTGCTAATGGTATTCTGTTTAGAAAGTTATTTCCTATGCCAATGTGTTTAAGGGTATCCTGATGTTCTCTATTATCAGATTCAGTGTATCTGGTTTTATGTTGAGGGCTTTGGTCCACTTGGAGTTGAGTTTTGTGCAAGGTGATAGGTATGGATATATTTTTATTCTTATACAGGTATCCATCCAGTTTGACCAAGCAGCACCATTTGTTGGAAATGCTGTCTTTTTTCCTGATATATATTTTTGGCTTCTTTATCAAAAATCAAGTATCCATAGGTCTGTGGATTTATGTCCAGGTCTTCAGTTCTGTTACATTGATCAGCATGTCTGTGTTTATGCCAATACAACACTGGTTTTTAATTACTGTAGCTTTGTAGTGAAAATTGAAATTGAGAATGATGAAGTCTTTAGTAGTTCTTTTATTGCTCAGGATTGTGTTAGTATTCTCTCTCTCTCTCTCTCTCTCTCTCTCTCTCTCTCTCTCTCTTTCTCTCTCTCTCTCTCTGTTCCATATGAAACAATTTTTATTTCACAATCTGTGAAGGGTTATATTGGAATTTTGATGGGGATTGCATTGAATTTGTAGTTGCTTTTTGTATAATGGACACTTTTATTAATCTCATAAGCATAGAGATCTTTCCATTTTCTGATATCTTCTTCAATTTATTTCTTCAAAGACTTGAGGTTTCTATCACACAAATCTTTCACTTGCTTGGTTAGAGTTGTCCCAAGATATTTTACATTATTTTAGATTATTGTGAAAGGTGATGTTTCCTTGATTTTTTTCTTAGACCTATTTGTATATAAGAGGCTACTGATTTCTGTGAGTAAATTTTGTATCCTGCTACTTTGCTGAAAGTATTTATCAGTTGTAGGAGTTCTTCAGTGGAATTTCTAGAGTTAATTATATATACTATCAGCTCATTAGCAAATAAAGACACTTTGACTTTTTCTTTTCTAATTTTTATCCCCTTATTCTCCTTCAGTTGTCTTATTACTGTAACTAAGATTCTACTACTATATTGAGTAGGTATGGAAAGAGTGGACAGTCATGTCTTGTTCCTGATTTTAGTGAAAATGTTTTGAGTTTATCTCCATTTAGTTTGATGTTGACTGTGGTATTGCAGAAAATTTCCTCTGTTATTTTCAGGTCTGTCTTTTGTATCCTTCAGAAATTTTCTCATGAAGTAGTGTTGGATTTTGTCAGTGGTTGTTTTTTTATCTAATGACATGATAATGTGGGGTTTTTCTCTTTCAGTATCCTTATATAGTGGATTACATTTATTGTTTTTTGTTTACTGAACCATCTTTCCATACTTGGAATGAAGCGTACATGATTATGGTGGATGATCTCTTTGATGTATTCTTGGATTTGGTTTGCAAATATTTTATTGAGAATTTGTGGATCTATGTTCATAAGGGAAATCTGACTATAATTTTTTTTTTGTTGAGTCTTTATGTGGTTTGGGTATTAGGGCAATTGTGGCCTCATAAAATGAATTTGACAATGTTCCTTCTGATTCTGTTTTTTTTTTTTTTTGGAATAATTTGATGAGTATTGGCATTAATACTTCTTTGAAGGTAGAATTCTGTACTAAAACCATTTGGCCCTATTCTTTTTTTAATTGGGAGATATTTGATGATTACTTCTATTTCCTAGGGGTTATAAGTCTGCTTACATTGCTTATCTGATTGTGATTTAATTTTGGTACATGGTACATATCAAGAAATTTATTCATTTCTTTTAGATTTTCCAATTTGGTAATTATAGGCTTTTGAAGTATGTTCTTAATGATTTTCTGGATTTCTTCATTATCTATAGTCATGCCCTCTTTTCTAATTTTGTCAGTTTGGCTCCTCCTTTCCCTTTTTAAATAATTTGGTTAATGGTTATCGATTTCTCAAGGAGCCAACTCTTTGCTTTGCCGATTTTTTTGTATTGATTTTGTTGTTGATGTTTCTATTTTATTAGTTTCAGTCCTGAGTTTGATTATTTCTTGTGATCTATTTTTTCATGTGATTTTGTCTTTTTGTTGTAAAGTTTCAGGTATGCTACTAAGTTGTTACTATGAGATCTCTCCAGTTTTTTTTAATAGGCACTTAGTATTACGAACTTGCTTCTTAGAAATGCCACCATGTATCCCATAATTTTGGGTATGTTGAGTATTCATTTTCATTCAATTCTAGAAAGTTTTTAATTTCTTTATTAATTTCTGTCTTGATTTTTTATTCAGTAGATGATTGTTCAGTTTTCATGAGTTTGTAAGCTTTCTGTTGTTTCTCTTGTTAATATCCAGCATTAATCCATGGTTGCTGTTAGAATTCAGAAAGTTATTTTAGTTTTCTTATATCTGTTGAGACTTACTTTGTGACAAATTATGTGGTCAATTTTGGAAAAGATCCCATGAGGTGCTGAGAAGATGGTATATTCTTTTGTGTGGATGAAATGTTCTGTAATTATCTGTCAGGTCCAATTGAGTTATAACATCTGTTAATTCCATCATTTCTCTCTTTTTTTCTGAATGACTTCCATTGGTGAGAGTGAGGTATTTAGTTCTCTCACCATCAGTGTGTGATGGTCAACAAATTATTTAAGCTGTACTTGTGTTTCTTTAGAAACTTGGGTGCCCTTTTATTTATGGTATAGATGTTATAAATCGAAATGCTATCTTGGTACATTTTTCCTTTGATGAATATGTAGTGTGCTACCCTATCTCTTCTGTTCAGTTTTGGTTGAAGTATATTTTGTCAGATACTAAAATGGTATACCAGTTTTTCTTTTAGGTCTGTTTACATGGAATATCATTTCTAACTCTTTACCCTAACATAATGTCTATCTTTGTTGCTGAGGTGTGTTTCTTAGATGCTGAAGAATTAATTGATCCAGTTTTTCCATTCATTCTGTTAGCCTATGTCTTTCTCTTGAGGAACTGAGACTGTTTCTGTTGAGAGAGATCAACACCTAGTAATTGTTGATTCCTATTATTTGTTGTTGTTTTTGATGTGGTGGTGGTGGTGGTGGTGGTGGTGGTGTGTGTATATATAGGGGCTGGGTGCTTCCCTTATTTTGAAATTTATGGTCTTGACTATTTATTCCCCGTGTTTTCACAGTTGTTGTTAACTCTTGACATTGGTGATTTTCTTCTAGCACTTTCTATAGGACTGATTTGAGATATATATTCCTTAAATTTGATTATAACATGGATTTTCCTATTTTCTCGATCTATGTTGATTGAAAGTTTTGCTGGGTATAGTAGTGTGATTTGGCATCTGTGTTCTAATAGATTCTGCAGCTAAACTATCCATGTCCTGGTCTTTAGAGTCTTCATTGAGAAATTATATAGAATTTTAATAGTTGTGCCTTTATATGTTACTTGTTTTTTTTCCCTTGAAGCTTTTAATATTCCTTTACTCACTCCTGTATGCTTAGTGTCTTGATTATTATGTGTTGAGGAGACATTCTTTCCAGGTCTAATCTATTTGGTGTTCTATATGCTTCTTGCACCTTGATATGTATCTCCTTTGTTAGGTTAGGAAATTTTTCTTCTATGATTTTGTTAAAAATATTTTCTGTCTCTTTGACCTGGGTTTCCTATCATTTACCTGTTCATATTATTCCTAGATTTGGTCTCCTCATAATGTCTCAGATTTCCTGGATGTTTTGTGTCAGGAGTTTTTTTTATATTTAACATTCTCTTTGACTAATGTATCCATTTTTTCTATTGTATCTTCAACACTTGAGATTCTCTATTTCTTCCTCACTTTTTTAAAATCTCATTTTCACTTTCAATTCTTGAAGAGTTCTGTTTTTTTTCTCTCACTGTGTTTTTCTGGATTTTTTATGGATTTATTAATTTTCTTCTACTCTTTTTTTGTATTTTTTGGAATTTCTTTAAAGGATCTATTTATTTACTCTTTAAAGACCTCTATTATATCTATACAGAGTATTTTAAAGTCTTTTTCTTGTATTTCAGCTATGTTGGAATATTGAG
Organism: Grammomys surdaster; assembly: GCF_004785775.1. Classification (NCBI taxonomy): domain Eukaryota; kingdom Metazoa; phylum Chordata; class Mammalia; order Rodentia; family Muridae; genus Grammomys; species Grammomys surdaster. The sequence goes on along the minus strand of NW_021604636.1, from coordinate 5,433,755 downwards.
GGCCTTCTGTGGTCAGGTTTCTGGGCCTTTGTGGAGACATATTTCCTGGCTCTTAGTGATTTTTATTTTAAGCTGGCATATACGCATCTAGGTGCATATATATATATTCTTTGTTGAGTAGGCATTTTGTTCCTTGGTTTCTGTTTCTTCTCTGGATTTTAGGAGACTGTGTGATGCCTGGTAGGAAATTTTCTGTAGAACTAATATGGTGTGACCACTGGTGATTCCAGGTACAATGTGTTTCTGGGTATTCAGAGTTGACCCTTAGGAATAGAAATAAGCTAGGTACAATGTGTTTCTGGGTATTCAGAGTTGACCCTTAGGAATAGAAATAGGCTAGGTACAATGTGTTTCTGGATATTCAGAGTTGACCCTTAGTAATAGATATAGGCTAGGGGTCTGAGAGACTTCTCAGGAGGGAGGAGAATAGAGTATTCTACCAGAATCTGCTTATTTTGTCTCTTTGAAATGAGAGCAGAGCCTGAAGTGAGGTTACCCCAGAATGTCTGTTATAGAGTTGCAGATGATCTGGAGGAACAAAGGAGTAGGGTAGATCTTTAGTCTGCCTACTTGTTTCCTGGCAAGATTGGCCTAATGGTTACCAGGGAGTGCCTTGCTGGAGTTAGTGGCTGAGGTAAATCAATGAGTTGAGGTGGGAGGAGGTAGTTTAGCAGAGGAAGGTCTTTGGCATCCACAGGAGATATGGGAGGTGACAAGAGGAAGAAGGCTGCAACAAGTGCTCTGTTGAAGAACTAGGGATGAGACTGGAGGATTGGCTTTGGAAGAGAAGAGGGAGTGATGAAGGTCTTCAGTTAGCTAACCTGTTTTCCTGGACTGCTCATCTGGTATGTTCCCAGGAAATGCTTAATGGTATTGGAGGCTGAAATAATGGGATAAGTTGGGAGATGGAAGATTTGGAGATCTTCTTGATCCATTGGGGGTGGGGTTAGAGAGGAAAAGGAGACAACAACAGGTGTTCTACAGCAGAGCTGTGGATGAGACTGGGGATTGAATCTGGAGGAGCAGAAGGAGAAGTGGAAATCTGTAGTCAGCCTGCCTGCTTCCTGTTAGGATTGTGAACTTTTTTTTTTTCTTCAGGAAAATGATATGTTGGGTATGAAACATTTAAATTATTTGTTTCTTTGTTTGTTTTTAAAGACAGGGTCTCATTGTGTAGACCTAGCTTGTCTGGAACTTGCTTTGTAATCTAGGCTGGCCTTGAGCTCACAAAAATCCTCCTGCCTTGGCCTAGAATATTTGGGCTAATGTCTTGGAAAATTAGATGTCTAGAGTATTTGGGAAAGATATGAAACAATGTCTTGCTACATTTAAACATTTTAAAGAATCTTGAAGTGTTTATGTATATTTAAAATATTTTTAAGTTTTCACTTGCTACTACAAACCTTTCCTGCTCAATTTTATCTGATTAGTGTTCTGAATGTACTATTTTAAAGTGTCGTTCTCAGGTTCTATAACTTTAGTGCTTTCTTTTATCTTTTATTTTGTATGTTGATATTTATTGACCTTATGTTTTTCATTTCTGTCTTTTCCCAAAAAGTTCCTTTAGTTAGTACACCTTATATAGACTTTTTCCCAGTTCCTTTGCTTGTCTAAAAACCACATGGCTTTAGCTTATTTGTGCATTTCAGCCCATCTACATGTGATGCACTCTACTGTTAGGTTTGAGGGAATTCCATGTTCCTATAGTAGGAAGGAAAAAAGTGCCTACAGAATGTCATGATTTTGTCTTAAAATTTATGTGTGTCAAGGAAATGACGTCTGTGGCTTATGAACACTGAGGAAAATTTCATAGTATCTGAAGACTTTAGGTACAGCGTATAGGAAGTATGCTTTACTTTTCCTTTCAAATGCTTAGTTTGAACCTCTCTGGCATTGGCATTCTGTACAGTTTCAACTCAGCTTGAAACAATAAATGTAGCATATCTGATCGTAAGCAGTTTGATCCCCAGACATGTTTATTGATGGCACTATCAAGGAAAACAGCATACTGACATACAATACAAAGAAACTTGGCAGACTTTATAGTGGCAATTCAATTTTGGCATTTATATTGGTAAAAACAGATTATGAGGCTTAGTGTAGCTCAAACCTTATTTAAGCTCACAAATGTCTGATTTGATCAGTTGGTATTGCAGTGAGAGCAACACCTCTATCTCTAGGAATTCCTCTATGTAGTTTTATACTAATGCTAGAGTCTATGCTTTACTGTGAGTTTGTGTTATGTAATTGAATTTTTCTTTTTCTTCCCAGATTGACCCCATTCAGAAGATTCTACTGAGTCACCATGCCCTGCAGTATAGTTTAAAAAATTTTAAATGAACAGTGACACTTAGTGGCTAGAAATATTCACTGCAGTTTTTTTCTGTAGGATTCTGTATTAATGTGCCCCATGGTAATAAAGCAAATGATACCAAAACTTAAGTCTTCTTGGCAAAGTAATATATAGTATTTGAAGTGTTGTTGGTTTTGCAGCAGCTGTCATTCCATACCAATCCATTTAGTTAAAAAGCAAACAGGTGGCTCACACATATTGTTTTTACTACATAAATTTTAAAATTGTCTTCACTCTTATTGAAATAAGTGAGGCATTTCTGCTGTTGATTTTAGCTTACAAGAAGAATATGTAACAGTACAATGAAGACATTGTTAAGAGTACTGTTCAAAGTGCTTTCTTTCTCTCAAGCAGGAGTCTATTTTTCTAAATATGAACAAGCACTTTAAATTAAATAAGTAACATATGCTTATACCTATGATACTAAAGAAAAAGCCAGATCTGTGATTCCAGTGTCCCCAGTCAACCCTTTTGTTTTGCTTTGATATTATGACATACATAAAGTTTAATTATAGTGAGATTTTGAAATGTTTACTTTAAAATAAAGAGTTTATTCCTTTAAGGTTAAAAATTTCCTCAATTTATGTTTATAGATTTATTTTTGAACTTTATGGAAGGTTTTGGGGTAGTAATTAAGTTTTATTTTTCTGTAAAATGAAATCATGTTATCTTGCATGAGGTTAATGTGTTTTTAAGTCTCTTGAGGCACTATGATTGGAAAGCAATTTAAAATATAGCCTTCTGCTAGTTTCATATACAACAGAGAGATTAGTATAAAAGATCTGACTAGAGGGTGTGACAAAATACAGCAGGACAGTTTCAGAAATAAATGTAAGCCATGTTGTTTGACTTACATATAAAACAAATATAATGGATTTTCTGACAGAACTTAACTATGGGTTAGGAAGGAGAGGCAATAGAGTAGTCATGTACAATGTTGGGACCTCTCCCTGTCTCTCTCAGAATTGAATTCAGGGACTCATATTTGGTATACTTGTGCTGGATCACTGACATGAACTATTGTCCCACCTTCCTCTTTGCCTTTTTTGAAACATGATCTTCTTATATCATCCAGGCTGATCTTGAACTTTAAATCTTCCTGTTAAGCTTAGTGAGAGTGAGGAGTTTAGCCAAGTATTATCTTTGGAGTCTCTTTTAATTTAACCAAATGTCTTAGAAGTTGTCTTTATATAATACACTAATTAGAAGATGAAACAAAGCTTACAGAAGCATATACAAATACTTCCATGTAAACCATGTATCCCTTCAAAGTTTCCAAAACAATTAAAATTATATTTATCATTATTGTTTCTGTATGGTGTGTGTATAATATATGCGTGTGTATGAGCATGCCATGGCATGTGTGTGGACGTGTGAGGACAACTTTTGTGGTGTTGGTTCTCTATATTTACATGGGTTCTGATAATTGAACTCAGGTCATCAAGCTTGCTTGAGAAATGCTTTTACCCTGTATATGGATAATCTTGGTTGTCAACTTGGAGAGGGAACCTTAATTGAAGAATTGCTTCTATTAGACTGGCCTGTGGGCATGTGTGGAGGGCTTTTTTTTTTTTAAATTGCAGATGGATATACAAGGGCCCAGCCCTGTGATCAGTACCATCCTTGGGCAGGTGACCATGTGTTATATAAGAATGGTAGTCAAACCTGAGTGTGGGAGCAAGCCAGTAAGCAGTATTCTTTTATGTTCTCATTTTTAATTTCTGCCTCTAGGTTCCTATCTCAACTTTCCTTCAATGGTTGACTATAACCTGTAAGGCAAGTAAATTTGTTTGTCCCTAGTTGCTTTTGTTTATGCTGTTTCATCATAGCAACAGAGATGCAAACTAAGACACACTTTGATACATTTTAATGGCCATTATTGTTTTTTAAAAGATTCATTCCCACTTGAAAATAAACAACACACTACTGAATAAAAAAATGGGTCAAGACAGAAATTAAGAAAAAAATTAGTAATTTTTAGAATTGAACAAAAATGAAAATACAGTGTACCCAAACCTATGGGAGACAATGCAAGTATTTCTAAGAGGCCGGTTCTTAGCATTTAAAAAAAAAACTGTAACAGCTGACAATTTTATTCTCACATTTCACAATGAAAGCCACACTTTTTTTGTATCACATATCTCTCCAAAACTATTTTCTCTGTTAAGAAGGGAAATGTCCTTGTCATGCAGCTAGTAATCACCCAGGCTCAGCACCAAGATATCCTGGTGAAACAGAACAAAAAATAAAAAATGATAAAGAGCCCTTCTGTTCATATCTGTCTGGCTGAGTCATGCCAGGCCAAGTGGGCACCATCATAGGTCAGACAGGAAGTCTCACCATTGAAGGCCCAGTCATCATGGGCATGTGGCCTCCCATGGGTGGCTTCATTGCAGGAGCAGATGCACAGGCATTATCCCAGGAGGAGGAGGGCCCAGCATTGGTATCATGGGAGGGCCTCCCATGTGGGGTGCAGGCATCATGTCAGGAGGAGAAGGAGGACCCAGGAGCCTGGGGGGAGGTGGGATCATGGCCCTGCAGGAGGAAGAGCAGATGATGGAGCTGGAGGTATCTTTCTTTGTTGAAATGCAGCCATTGTTTTTTGTCAGGCCATGGGCTTGCTTTTTCATCCATTTCTGGTAATAGTCTTTGACATTCTCTTTGTGTTTCCTACCACTGCAGTGTGTCTTCTTCACAGACAGAGAATCATGGGTAAGATACATATCACAGTACTCACAATAAAACTTAGGCATGTTGCTCCACAGGCCTTGGCTACCCAGATCTAAGTTCATACTATTAGTGCCTACTTGCCAACAAATTTGAGAGATCTCATATTAGTAACTTAATGGTATATTCATTATCCTGAATAATCAAGAACTGCTGAGAGATCTCACCATTTTAACCTCAAGTTGTACTATGGAGCTATATTAATAAAAATAACATGATATTGGCATAAAAGCAGATATGTTGATAAGTGGAATTGATCAATGAAAGCCTAGACATACATTCACACACCTATGGACACCTGATTTTGGTAGAGAAGCCAGAAATGTACACTAGAAAAAAGACAATATTTTCGCTAGTGACTGGATGTTAGACTGTTAGACGGAGTGGCTGCATATAAAAAAGTCCAAATAGATCCATACTTAATATTCAGCACAAAACTCAACTTGAAATGGATCAAAGACTAGCATTATTCCAGATATACTAAATCTGATAGAAGAGAAAGTGGGGAATAGCCTGAACTCATTGGTGCAGAAAAAGACTTATAAAAAATTAGTTTATATCCCAACCACAGCTCCCCTCCCTCCTCTCCTTCTAGTTCTCCCCCTACCCTCAACCACTCCATTTCTCTTCAGAAAAGTGGAGGATTCCCGTGGATGTCAACTAGCCTTGGCATGTCAAGTAGCAGTAAGACTAAGTATGCCTAGGAGAAGACTTCTGAACTGAACACTATTAGCATAGGCACTAAGAGCCTATCAACAATTAGTAAATGAGACCTCATGAAACTTAAAAGGCTTCCATATGGTAATAGACACCATCATTTGGTCAGAACAGTAGGTGACAGAATGGGAAGAGATTTTTACCAACTTACACATCTTATTGTGGTCTAATATCTAAAACATATAAGTAATTTTAAAAACTGGACATCAAGAAAACAATCACCCAATTAAAATAGAGTACAGATCTAAAGAGAATTCTGAAAAGAAGAAACTTAAATGCCTAGGAAACAAATAAATGTCCAAAATCCTTAGTCATCAATGAAATGATGACTCCCTTAAGATTCTATCTTATGCCAGACAGAATGGCCAAGATAAATAATACAAATGGCAGTTCATACTGGAGAGGCTGTGGAGTAAGAGAACCACTCCTTTATCGTTGGTAGGAGTATAATCATGTATAGCCACTACGTAAATTAGTGTGGTGGTTTCTTAAAAGGATAGGAATCAATCTATCTCAAAATCCACTCTTGGCTAGATAACCAAAGAATGCTTTATTCTACTATGGAGACACTTGCCTTGACCATGTTCTTTTTATAATACCAGATGTCTGTCAATGAATGAATGGATAAAGATAATTTGATACATTTATACAATGGAATATTACTCAGTCTTTAAAAAATGAAATCATAAAATTCACAGGTAAATAAATGACTGGGACTAGAAAAAATCAGTCAGCGTGTGGTAACTCAGAACCAGAAAGACAAATATGGTATGTATTCACTTATATATGGATGCTAGCTGTTAAGTCTTTGATAAGCAAGCTTTGTTCTATATAACCACAGAGGTTAGGAATAGAAAAGTTACTTGGGGGAGGGATGGAACCTTTTAGGAAGGGGGAATAAAATAGGTAATTGTGGATGGACATGGGTGGAATGGAAGAATAAAATGGGCACAGCATGCAAAGAATGACATGGGAGGGAATACAAGGCAGGACAGCTAAAACTAAGAGACATTTAAGGGGTTGTATGGAACCCTAATGTAGAGGAATTTTAAGCCAGCAACATTGCTGCTCTGGCAAGGGACCACATCCAAAGATCTGGGTCTGTGTGATCTAGCTAGACTACAGACACTCCTGTAATCTCAGGAGACAGAGGCAAGCAGATCTCTGAGTTCAAGGACAGCCTTGTATAAAAGAAGCTTTAGATAAAGAAGGCTTAGGTCCAGGCATGATGGTACATGCCTTTATATCAACACTCAGGAGACTCTATGCAGAACTCTAGTCAGACAGTTTGATTGAGTCAGTGAGTTGAGAGGCAGTGAGTGCTCTAGAGTGGCATTATCGGGAGTTCAGTTCATGTGAAAGGCCCCCAGGAAGGGGAGACCCCCCCACTCCAGCCACGAGACTCACGGCCACCCAAAAGACTCAGAGACACTGATCTTGATGCAACCAGCAAGAGGTATATTTCAATATGCGTGCTGAGGCCGAGACCCTGTAACCCACGCAGGGGCAGAGGAGCTCAGTCCCTAGTGAGGGGAGTGTAGGATATTTAAAGGAGAAAACCACAAACCAGGGGGAGTGGGAAGGGGTAACTGTGGAAAGTGCCAGGATTCAGGGAACAATCATGGACAAAGTGCCAGCCCACTACTCAGCATATGACAGAGTTCCAGGAACAATCATGGGGAAGTATAGTTTTTTTTTTTCCCTCAAGGCTCAATCTTATTCAACCATATCATTTACATCATCTACTTCGTGGTTAGTCAAGTTCTTGTTCTTGTAGCACAAAGCCCCAGAACTAGCTGAGCTACTCTCCTGGCTCTTCTTACTGTTACTCTACTAGAAGTGAAAATTCTATTAACTCTTCACATGGAATTTAGAGGCATTTTCTTTTCTTTTTTTTAACAGGGATAGTTTTGAAGAGACAGTCTTCAGAGAGAACAAGCTAGATATAGGTGAAGACAGACTGGCCAGAGAATGAGGAGCCAGATGATTAGAACAGATTGACAGAGTTAGTTTGAAGCCAAGCAGAGTAATTCAGTGAGAATTTGAGAGAAATTAGATTAAATCAGTCAGCTTGTACAGGAGTTTGGGCTAGAACAGCTGAGCCAGCCAGCCAGAGTTCAGAAAGAACTGAAAAGTGTGAGGTTATTCATCAGTAAGCTTCTGAGACAACAATTACATCAGGTAAATAAAAATTACTTTTACTGACCCTAGGATTAAAAGACCCATGCTCAAAAATGATTTTACCTAGTTGGGGGTTTACAGATTGCTCATGAAAAAAATACAAACTAGATTATATCAACTATCTAGTATTTAAATTGAGTCAACAAAAAATCCAATCACAAAAAATACAGACCAGAAGAGATTATTTACAAACTCTTAATGACTTTTAAAAACTTTTGGGAAATATTAACTGGTTATGATCTATTATTAGGTTGTCTACTCAAGAGGTAAGTAATTTATTTCAAACTTTACAATGTGATTTGAACTTAATCCTAGACAATTAACAGCTGAGGCAGAGAACAAGTTGACTCAGGTGGAGCAAAAATTGAAGGGCATACATGTGGACTGCCTAGATCCCAAACTTGACTGTTCTAGTTATCTTTCCTTCTACTCATTTTCCTACTGGACTATGTAGAAAGAAGGTGATATTTTAGAATAGATATTTCTTAATGCATATATAGAGTAAAAAACTAAAATGTATATTGAAAAGGCTTCTGATCTAATTGTAAAAGGAAGACAAAGACTTTGTCAATTATCATGAACAGACTCAATCTAGTATCTTATACTAACACTGAAATTACCTTATTATGGGTAATTAATGAAGAATGATCAAGAGCTTATAGCAATTATTTGGGAGAAATTAACAACAAATATCCCCCAAACAAGCAGCTTCAGTTCATGAAAAGAATTATATTCTCCCATATAGTAAAAGAACACCAATTTATGAAGCTCATACATTTTATACTGATGCAAATAAATCAGAAATGGCAGGTTATAAGTCAAGAAATATTAGTAAAATAATTCAAAGCCCATATACTCCTGTTAAAAAATCAGAGCTATATGCAATTCTTATAGTTTTATTATATTTTTCTGAACCTTAGTATAGTTATTGGCTCACAATATTCAGAGAGTCCTTGACTTGCCAGCCTGTTAATTTAGTAACTCTGTCTGGGGATCCATTTTCAGTTTCAAGCCATGTACTCTGGCTACCAACATGTTGATGTTGTTAAAGGCAAGCTTTAACATGATGGGTAGGAATAAAAGTATTCCCAGGACAAAAGGGCTAGCATGATCAAGCTATATATGCCACAGAATTAACATCATTATTTATACAAGTGCAACAGAGTAGTCAAAACTGCAGTTATCCATTATATATCACTCATATTTGATCTCATAGGGAATTGCTTGGTCCATTAACACAAGGAAATGAAGAGATTGACCAATTTTTTTAGATTGAACAATTATTCATAGAAAATTTGCTAGAAGCCTCAGAATATCATTTTAAAAAATCATATGAACAACAAAGGTTAAGCCTTTGTTGAAATGAAAAATTTTCATTATTTGGCAACAAGTCAAAGAAAGTATATATAAAAAAATGTCCTACTTGTTCTTTGTATAATCAAGTACCATTTCCTGCTGGAAGTAACTCTGAGTGTACCCAAAGAAATGAAATTTGGGAGATGGATGTGTTATACTTTACAGAAATTTTGAAACTAAAATGTGTATATCATACCATTGGTCTGTATTTAAGATTTCAATAGGCTTCTGCTTTGACTTTTGAAAAGACTGATTTTGTAATTGCACATTTGTTGTAAGTGATATTTATCATGGGAAAACCTTTTCAAATTTAGACTGATAATGCCCCCACATACATTTCCAGTAAAATCAAGTTTTTTTGCATATTATAACATAAAACATATTATATACAGTCCAACGGGTCAATCAGTTATACAAAGATCTAATCATACCTTAAAGGAGATGCTTAATAAACAGAAAGCGAGAATAAGTGTCACTGTCCACTCCGACCCACGGAAAGAAATGGTGACACACGGAGTTCTTCTTCCCAACACAGTTTATTCAGGAACCCTTACATTCTTCAAAAAGCCCCCGAGCCTCTCCTCCACCACCCTTAAATCCCTCTGCCTTCTCCAATCAGAGCCTGTCACGTCAGTGCATGTGATAGGACAGTGGGTATGGCAAGATCTGACATTGCCCTACGTAGCAGATGGCCTGATTATGCATAGCAGTAAGCCTGCGCAATATTGCCTGTGGGCTTGGCTTCTTCAGGAGTGTATGAGGAAGTCAGGTGTTAGCCTCAGGCGCCATTTTGGAATGGCCACCACACCCACTTCCTACAATTCCCCCTTTTATTTAATTTTGGCAGAAAGAATGTCTGTCTTAGGTTGCCCCTTGCGACAATGCTCCTTACCCGTCATCGGGAGTCAAACAGCTCTGGTTTGGTCCCTGTCTTAGGTTGGTAACACATCCAAGGAGTCTTACCTGTCTCTGACTACTTCTCTAGCATGCTGAGCCACACTTGAGGAGATAGTCCCATCTCCACAGATGCAAACGCCTGCACTATCAAGGCCTGTTCTCTGCTGTGTTACTTTCTCCTTTTGCACATACACCAACAGGCAAGGCCATTGATCAGTAATAGGCACAGGGCTAAAACTCCCAAACCCACCCATTCCTTAAGGTGGGACATTGCTTGATGTATCCATTCAGTCAGTCCGGAGGCCAGGGAGACATCCACTCTAATTGAATTAATATGAACAATCAACTTGAGAAGTTCTCTCATCTTCTTATCCAATTCCACAGACCAATTTCCTGAAAGATACTTGGAAATTTCCTTAGAAAGATTAGCAGCATGACTTACATTTTGATATGAAACAGAAGTAGCACACAAGCCAGAATATTTCCATTGGCAACCTAATTGGGCCATCTCTATGTCAAAATCCCTCCTAGGCCCAAATAACATCCTAGCTGAAGGAGCTTCCACAGGCCAAGGAACATAATGAGGCATTCAGGCAACCATAGCAAAGGAAAATATAGAAACATTCCAACATGCAGCATAAAAGCAAGTATTATTATCACAACTCAAAAAACTACCATTATAACTATCATTATATACAAAAAACCACAAAGGGGGGCCACATGCATACCGGCATGGGTCAAAAGGAAACATCTTGTCCTGGGCTTAATAACTTTGGGTTGCAATATATGGAGAAAAGGTAAAAGCATTCTTCACAGCCCAAGTGACTCACTCATTGTGTCTATAGGATCTCAAGATCTATGTGCCGAACTTCAGGATTTCATTTCTTTAACTCTTTCTCAAGCCTGTCTACTTCATCTCCTAGAGTATCAATAATGTTTTCTCTATGTTTAAGCATAAAGGCTTCTAATTGTTCAGGAGTTTTCACTTCTTGAATTTTCTGCATCATTTGGTCAAAATCTTGCTTTTCCAAATATGATCTTGTAACAACTCGTTCATCTAAATCAACTTCTGCCTTAAATCTGACTTTGCCTAATCTCAGGTCTGTGGCTTTGACATTATGGATTGCCCTTACTTTTGGGTCGCTCTCCAGGAGTGTACTCGGATCACGACTTTCTATGACATACTTGTAAAATGATGTGCCCTTGGCCTGGGCGCTCCTGCGAAGTTCATTTATGGCAACAAGAAGTGTCGCTCCTTCAAACACCAAAGATCATGCTAAAATACAATATGCCCATAGAAGGAATTCCATTGGTCGAGGATGAAGCCATCCCATGACTCTATGATAGCAAGAGAGTCCTGCGCCCATCATGAAAATACCAATACCACTAATCAATGAAGAAATATAGCGCATATTTGAAAAGCCATACAGGTGAGAAGAATCTGGTGTCTGAACAGACTCGCTGATGTCTAGTGCTAGCAAACCCTGGTTACAAGTATCAGATAATGAGTGTATAGCTTCTGAGAACATACTTGCTGAACCTGTATAAATCCAGGCAAGAAATTTAAAGAAGCAGTTTAAGCCATTAATGCAAATAGTAACCATCACCACTTTTCCTGGTCCCTTAAGAAACATTTGGAAACACTGAGCTCTAAGCTTCTTCCAAGCTTCTGGGCACCACTTTGTAATGGCCGTTTCTTTTGTAACGGCCGACAGGTTCTGTTACTTTGTAAAGGCCGGGGCCAGTTCTGCTGCTCCAGTCTGCAGGTCAGGGTCTAGCAAGAAAAACTGGGGACGAAGGAAGGGGAAGAAAAAAGGGATGAGAGACGCAGAAGATAGATACAAGACAGAGTCCGGTGGAGTCTCTTCAAGTCTCTTCTTTATTCTCCTCACTCTCCTCTATTCTCCTCACTCTTTCACTCTTATACTCCTCACTTTCCTCTTCAGAACTATCTCCATTTTCAGACTTTTGAGATCACTCTTCTTTTAACTGCTTGAGTGTATTGCTATACTTTTCTAGCTCTTTGATGTGACTTGTCCCAACGCTGGGAACCTTATAGTCTCTGAACTGAGAACTTTCCCTTGTCCCACTTACCTGGGAACTTTCTCTTGTCCCACTTACCTGGGAACTTTCCAGCTAGCTGCCCTGACTGTGATGAGTTCTGAAGTCCCCGTACGGGCTACCACTTGTCGCTGTCCACTCCGACCCACGGAAAGAAAAGGTGACACACGGAGTTCTTCTTCCCAACACAGTTTATTCAGGAATCCTTACATTCTTCACAAAGTCCCCGAGCCTCTCCTCCGCCACCCTTAAATCCCTCTGCCTTCTCCAATCAGAGCCTGCCACGTCGGTGCATGTGATAGGACAGTGGGTATGGCAAGATCTGACATTGCCCTACGTAGCAGATGGCCTGATTATGCATAGCAGTGAGCCTGCGCAATATTGCCTGTGGGCGTGGCTTCTTCAGGAGTGTATGAGGAAGTCAGGTGTTAGCCTCAGGCGCCATTTTGGAATGGCCTCCACACTCGCTTCCTACAAATAAGAACTCCCAGAAATATACTTAATAATGCCTATTAACTTAAAATTTTGAATGCCAAGGAGGCAGGGACAACTATTGAAAGATGCCTGGATTATACAACAAAAAGAAAAGAAAGAAAACAAAACAAACAGACAAAAAAACAACAACAACAACAAAACCAAACCAAAACCAAAACCAGCCAACGCCCCCCCCAAAAAAAAACCCTGAAAAAACTGTTGAATTAATTGAGCAACCTATATACTTTAAAGATGTTTTAACATCAGAATGAAAGTCATGGAATGTTGCAGTTGAAAAGGTTTGTTTGTCTAAAGAGGTCTAAATATATACATATATGAAGGTGGTCTAAGTGAAATTGCAAACGGCAGTGGAGATGGAGCTCATCGCCCAATGAAGCTTTCAGTACTGGAAATGTGTTACATTTAATCAACTTGCTGGTCAAAGGGGCCCTATGGGACCTCCAAACAACTCATGTTATTGCCACAGCTATTGGTTGCTTTCCACAACTATGAGTAAAGGGCAGTTGAATCTTTCTCCATAGGTGTTTTTTGTTGTTGTTGTTGTTGTTTTTGTTTTTTACTTTTCTTTTTTTTTAATTGGATATTTTATTTACATTTCAGATGTTATTTCCTTTCTCCATTTCCCCACCCACCCAGAACCTCTCTATCCCATCTCCCCTCCTCCTGCTTTTATGAGGGTGTGTCCCCACCCACCCACTCCCACCTCCCCACTCCCAAATTCCCCCACACTGGGGCATCCATCTTTCACAGGACCAAGGACAAGAGTGCCTTTAAGGCTAGGCATTTGGCACAGGAGTCTCATGGGGATCCCTTGGGAAGCCATTGTGAGCTGCTGTGAAGTTGAAGCCTGGGATTGCACTGGAAACTCCAAGATGTCAGTGGTGCCAGAGCCATGAAACATTTTCCAAGAAGAATTGAAGACAGGGAATGGAACAAGCACCAGTGGCAGAAACATGTTGGAATGAGCAAAGCTGGAAGGGTGGAACAATTTAAGTTCTCTGAAATTGGTACAGGATTTGTAATTTGTCATGCTGGGGTTTGGTCCTGTATTTCTTCACTATGCTTTAATTCTTCCCTTTTGAAGTAGTGGTCTATATTCTATGCTATAGTGTTGGAAGTGTATAATTTGAGTTTTGATTTTGTAATTAGGAGATTCTCTTCTATTTTAGAACAGATGTTGGACTTTTAAATTTGGTTGAGTCTGAAAGATTATGAAGACTTCAAGTAGGACTAAGTACATTTTGCATTATGATATGGACATGAGCTTGTGAGGGCAAGGGAACAGACTGATGATTTGAATGAGAATGGTCCCCATAGGTTCATATGTTCCTGTACTTAGTCCCCAGTTGGTGGGACTATTTGGGCAGGATTACAAAGTATATCCTTGTTGGAGAAGGTGTGTTAGTGTTGGTGAGCTCTGAGGTTTCAAAAGACTCATGTGATGTTTGTGCATCAAGATGTGAGCTTTGAACTGTTTCTTTACTCCACTATTGTCTTAATCAGTGTTCTCTTACTGTGAAGAGACCATGACCAAGGCAATTCTTATAAAAGAAAGCATCTAATTGAGAGTTTTTTTTTTTTTACAGTTTCAGTGGTTTATAGGGCCACCCACCTACCTCAAAAATATTAACCCAGAATTGCTCCTGTCAAAAGGAAATACAGGGACAAAGAGTGGAGCAGAGAGAGAAACTGAAGGAAAGGCCACCCAGAGACTGCCCTACCTAGGGATCCATCCCATCTTGCAGACACCAAACCCAGACTCTGTTGCTGAAGCCAAGAAGCACTTGCTGACAGGAGCCTGGTATAGCTGTCCTCTGAGAGACTCTGCCAGGCCTGACCAATATAGACATGAATGCTCACAGCTAAGCATGGAGACTCCAGTGGAGGAGTTAGGGGAAGGACTGAAGGAGATGAAGGAGTTTGCAACTCTATAGGAAAAACAACAATATCAACCAACCAGACACCCCAGAGCTCCCAAGGACTAAACCACCAACCAAAGAGTACACATGGAGGAGCCCACAGCTCCAGCTGTACCTGTAACAGGATTGCTTTATCTGACATCAGTGGGAGGGGAGGCCCTTGATCCTGTGTAAGTTTGATGCCCCAATGTAGGGAAATGCTAGGGTGGTGAGGCAGGAGTGAGTGGATGGGGAAACACTTCATAGAAGCAGGAGGAGGGGGGGGGAGGGATAGAGGGTTTGTGGAGGGGAAACCAGGAAGGGGGATAACATTTAAAATGTAAATAAATAAAATAACCAATAAAAAAGTAAAAAAAAATCATTATGACAGGGGAGCATAATGGCACATTGATGCCACACTGAAGAAGTAGCCAAGAGCTACATCATGATCCACAGGCAGAAGAGGAAAAGAGAGGCAAGCACTGGACCTGGCTTTGGGTTCTTGGTACATCAAACCCCACCTTCAATGACACACTTCCTCCAACAAGGCTGTGTCTTCCAATTTGTCCAATCCTTTCAAATAGTGCCACTCCCTGGAGACTAAGCTCAAGCATACTTTCTCTTATATAGTAACTGCTTCCCATGGGATAACTCACCAATATTTGCAAGACAAGGTTACTTTCAATGCCATGGAAGATGGAAAAAATATGAGTGGGTAACTGTATCTGCCAGAGAGCAGAGCTTGACAGTACAAGATGTAAATAGGTCACAATGACTCCTTATGTAATAGTGTCTTATATTTGTCTGATATATTTGTCAGAAGTTTACTTCAGAATAAGTTCACTCTTTGTAGTTCTTTCTGAATTCTGGCTGGCTGATTCAACTCAGGTGTTCTGGCTCAAACCCTTCTCCAAGCTGATTGATTCAAACTGGCTTTTCTCAGCTCCTCACTGAATTGCTCTGCTTCACCTCAAACTAAGTCTAGCAATATGTTCTAATCTTGTGGCTCCTTATTCTCTGATTCATTCTGTCTTCTCCCGTGTCGGGTTTGTTCTAGCAGTAAAACTGTCCCAGTAAAAACTACTTCTAAATTCCACAAATTGAACTGCTGCCAGCTGAACTGCCACAAGCTCAACTCCACTGCATTGACTCCCAGCTCACTAAACACACTCTCTCATTCAGTTCATGGAGTCTCAGAGAAGTTGCAGAGATAGCAAGCTAGACACAGATGAAGAGTGAGAAGGAACCAGAAGGAGGTGAAGGAGAACAATTCAGTGAGGAGCTAGGAGAAGCCAGTTTGAATCAGTCAGTGTGGAGAGGAGTGAGAGCCAGAACAATTGAGTTGAACCAGTGAGCCAAAGTTCAGAAAGAACTAGAGAGGGTGAGCTTATTCAGTATAAGTTTCAGAGGCTGAAACATTCTAGGCTTAGATTAGGTTGTACGGAGCCTAGAAGTTTCCATGCCTAGGCCTAAGGATAGTTAGTAAAGAGAGAAAAAACTCTGGACTCAATTGAAGCCATGCAGTCAGGCAGCTTATGAATGGCTCTCATCTCATCCTATCCACTGAGGAAATAAAAGTGACGGTTAAATCTACACAAAGCATTCACATATATGGGCCTATGGGGGCTATTCTTATTTAAACGGCCACAACCATCACGGACTTTCTGAAATGATAAGCTAAATTAAGACAGTTTCTATTATTAGTTACTTTGGTCATAGTGTTTTATCACAGTAATGGAAAAATAACTAAGACAATGACAACTGATTGTTTTCTGGTCCCATTTACTTGAAATTCTTTTTTTTTGAATACTTTTACTCTAAGGTATTATGTATCTTTGAAGGTGAGGAATGTTTGTGGAGAACAAAGTCTATATCTTTTGCTCTAATCTTATCGGCTTTCCTGTACTTTTGCACTTGCAATTGAGGCTATTAATATTTATAACTATTGTTGAGAAATGATTTTATGCCACTTATTGTCTTAGTTCTATGTTGCATTATCACTATCCTGTCGTCACTTATTTCCTCTCTGTTGCCTCTTATCCTACTCCATATATTTCTTCTAGTATTCTCAGTAAGGCTGGCTTGGTGGTCATAGCATAAAATTTTTAATCATTCTTCTGTGTGTTTAGTGTTTTACTACAGTGCAGCCCAAAGTGTTTCTTTGTGTGGCATGTCTAGTTGGTGTCACTTGTGCCTCTTTTACCTGGATGGACATATCCCTAGACTTGATCAGTTTTCTTATGATTGTATTATAGTCCATATATTTGACCTAGAAATCCTTTTCTCCTTCAATGAGCTTTTAGTTTATAGATTTATCTTTTCTTGATATCCCAAACTTTTTGCATATTTTGTTCCAATGGTTAAAAACTTTAAACACTATTTTCTTTGAATTATAAAATTCTTCTACCTTGTCTTCAAGTCCTGATATCTTGTCTTCTGTGTGATCCATTCTGCTTGGTGAGGATTTCCTGTATTTTTATTATGCTTTTTGTTTTCTTTATTTCTAGTTTTATTTCAGTTTGTGTTTTCTTCATTATTCCTATCTCTTTATTGAATCCAATTTATAACCTGAATTATTCTTATTATTTCATTATAATTGTTTATTGTGGTATTTCCTCCTGTTTTCTATGATTTCTTATTAGATGCTCTGTCATTCAAATTGCTTTTTTTCTCCGTGTAAGGTTTCTTGACTGCTTGTAAGATCATTTCTTTGCTTTTAGTTTTCAGAATTTTAATTATGGTATTGTATTTGCTAGCATTCTCTAGAGGAGCCAAACTTATAGAATTAACCTATATAAATTAAAGTGGCTTAAGGCTGTACTACAGATAGTCCAATAATGACTGTTTCCTGACAGAAAGGTGAAGAATCTGATAGTTGTTCAGTAATAAAGCTGGGTATTTAAGAGAGTAAGTGCTTGTAGGCAAGAAGCAAAGCTTCCTTCTTTCATTTTCTTTTATATAGGCTGCTACGAGAAGTTTTGGCCTTGATTTGGAGTGGGTCTTCTCACCTCATATATTTGGATGCTTGGTTCTCAGTTGGTGGAAAGTTTGGGAAGGATTAGTAGTTGTGTCCTTGTTGGAGGAGGTGTGTTACAAGGTTGGGCTTTGATGTGGCAAAAGCCCACTTGATCCCAATTTCTCTTTCTCTGCCTTCAACCTTTGGATAAGATGTAAGCTCTCAGCTACTGCTTCCATGCCAAGCTTACTTGCTGTCATGCTCCTTGTCATGATAGTCATAGACTCACTCTCTGAAACTGTAAAATAGTGCCAAATTAACTCATGTTTAATTTGCCTTGGTCATGGTGTAGTATAACAGTAATAGAAAAGATATTAAGACATCTAGTCAGTGTTTGTTTGTTGGATACATTATGATTTAGGGTTTTTACTTATTACTCCTTGGATATTGAAGTTTCATCTCTGAGTTTTTTATATTTGCTTTGCATGCTAGTCATGATTTTTAGTTGTACTTAGCATGGGGAAGACTAATTATCTCTCTTTTCCTGAATATCATCTTTTAATGTTTTAAAGTCGAACAGAATAAATATTTATTATTGAGGTTAGGAGATTTTGGAACAAGAATGCAATTCCTGTCCAAGTGCTGAGAATAAGAGCCTGTTGAATTCCCAGTCCTAATAGAGAAATCTGTATCATCTCTTCTAAGGGTCAGGGAGTGTCATGGAAGAGGTGGATGGGAATCATTTAGTAGCTGGAGGAAAGGATGGAATATTAAGGAATGTTGTCTTTCTGACATGACATGGCCATTGCTTTCTAAAATGCTTAGCTGTGATCGCCTGCACATGATCTGCACATGGTTGGGTCCATCAGCATTTAGTTATGAAGTAAGAGAGTAAGGTAGGGTTCAGGAGATACAGTCTCTCTCCGAAGGTTTATAGGTCATTAATGTTGTGTTTTATAAAAAAGATAAGAAGAGAAGGAATATGTTTTGTGGACATGTAGTCAGGTGTGGGGGAAGGTGGTACCTCTGCAGGCCCATTCTGAGGCATCCCTTCACCCTGAGGAACAAACCATAGAACAGTATAGTATAGAATAGAGTTTATTTAGGGCATGGGGAAGGGAGTTGAGAGAGAGAGAGAGAGAGAGAGAGAGAGAGAGAGGGAGAGAGAGATTGAGAGAGAGATTGAGGGAGAGGAGAGGAGAGGAGAGGAGAGGAGAGGAGAGGAGAGGAGAGGAGAAGAGAAGAGGAGTAGAAACCTGCTATGAGCATGTGAGAGGGGGGAGAGGAATGGGGAGAGAGGGGGTAAGGAGTGGGAGCAAGAGCAAGAGAGCGAGAGAGAGCGAGAGAGGGAGGGAGGGAGGGAGGGAGAGAGACAGAGAGAGAGAGAGAGAGAGAGAGAGAGAGAGAGAGAGAGAAGAGAGAGCAAGAGGGGGGAGGGCAAGCAGCCTCTTTTATAGAGAGTCAAGCACACCTGGCTGTTGCCAAGTAACTGTTGAGCAGAGCCTAGATTAAATGCCAACAATTAATGCCAGGGGAAAGGCTTCTGATTCCCTCCCATGTTCCTGTGGCTCTATAGGCAGTTAATGGCTGCTGGGGGTACAGCCATGGGTAAATTTCCCATAGCTGTGTTAGTAACCTCTTACTTATGTTTCCATAAAAGGTAGAAGGTTGTTGAACAGAATAAAACCAAACCAAATCTGTAAAAATGGAAGTACAGCAGGGACTAGCTGGGAAGAAGAGCAGAATCAGTAGAAGTGTGTGTGTGTTGGGGAAGTGACAGGGTCATAGGGATTAATATAATCAAAATATATTTTATGCATCTGTGAAACTTTCATAATAAAATCTAGGATTATATATAGCTAATACATGCCAATAAAACACAAAATGAGAATAAGGTAGTTTTCAAGACAGGGTAAAAAAGGCAAGGAAACAAATCCTATCAATATTTTTTCAAAAATGAAAGAAAGAACAATAAATTTGAATCTTTATTGAATATTTGCATATTCTCTAAGCACTTAGCAACCATACCTAATGTAACACTGTAGCTGGCAGTGTGCTTAGGATTAGGAACATGAGGATAAGCATGATTATTATTATTTTTTTATTAGCTCAATATCTAGTAGAGGCTACTACTCAAGTAAGAAAATATCTACAGCATCTTAAGGTCAATCAGTCTCAGAGAGTTTAGTTAATGAGAAGACAATGCAATTGGAATGAATGGTTTGTTGATCAGGCTGGAGAGATGGCTCAGGGGTTAAGAGCACTTAGAGGTCCGAAGTTCAGTTAATTTCCAGTAATGAAAAGCAGATTAACATAAAATTTGTGCTTATGAAGAATGGTAAGAATTGGTACAAAAAAGAGTAAGGAGTTAAGGAGTTTATATGGTGAGCAGAAGATTAGGCCATAAATACCTTCAAATCTTTAATACCATGCTATGGAAGCTTTATACCTTCTGCAAGCAAGGAAAAGTAGTGGAAAAGCAGTGAAAAGTAATCCTCAAATGAATCAGCACTAAAAATTAAGCTTTTGGAAAATATGAAAAGTATAATGATATGTATGATTATATGTATGAAATATCACAATTAAACCATTAACTTGTGTGCAAACTAAAAAATTAATGAAAAGGAGAAGGAAAGAGAAAATGAATGAAAAATGGTTTATTTTTTATTTGTATCTATATGCATTCTTTAATTTCCGTTTGTCTGCCCTGTGTGTAAGACTTACTACTTTGCCTTCATCTGTCTTTTCTATCTTTTATTATATGATCATCTGTGGTAAGACTGTGAAGACAGGGGCTGTTTGCATGGTTCAGTGGATGGAGGCATTTGCCATCAAATCTCACCATTTGAATTCAATCCCTGGGACATATGTGGTAGAAGAGATTGTATTTCTTTGGGTTATCTTTTGATCTTCACAGGCACACTGAGGTATGTACACATGCCTCCTCTCTCAGATAAGTGGATTAAATAAATAAATAAATAAATAACAGACAACATAAGAAGGAGAATATTGTTTGCTTAAATATGTAGTTACTAGATAGAAGTGTATAGATAGAACAGACACACAGTGAACTCAGAAACTATTGTTTCAAATCTGTTCTCATAAATTCTATCCTCACTAATTGTTAGTATTGATGTTTAGATGTGGTAGCAACTGGCTAGTGTATCAGTCACCTTACAGTTGTTACCATCTTAACCATTTGAGGTGACTAATGAATAGTATTGTATTATTTTTTTTAAAGAATCTAATCGAGTTATACGCTTATGAAGGCATATTAATTTTAGGAAACAAAACAGTTCACATTTATCTTGACAAATGGGAATGTATGATTCTAGCTCATTATGTTAGATAAATATATTTTATCATGCCAAATGTTCCAATCCTTTTTCATGCTTTCCTATCTCATTATCTGCATCTATGGCCACCTTCTGTGTTTCTGAGTATATTTCATTCATATTCTAAACATTCCCTTCTTCCATAATACCTTATGATATTTCTAATGTATTGCTATATTTTTAAGAAGCTCACATACAATAACACTTTATTTTTATGCTGTCTAAATCTTTTATTTAAAGACATCTGGTATGTTTGGCTCAGTGGACAAAATATGACAGTGCTGAAAAGTAGTATTAGCAATTCTTATGACTTTCTACGTATTTTAAGATGTTTATGGCAGGAATTATATACTGTGGTAGATGTGGCAGCAGACTAAGAAAAGCCATTTATCATTGATATGCTACTGCTTACCTGTTTGTGACCTTGAGAAAACCAGAAACATTTTTTTCTTATCTCTAATATATGCATATTAGGAATGGTGAGATTTTAAACATAATTTTACCTCTCATCAAGAAAATTTCTCTTTGCAACAGATGGACACCACAGCAGAATACTACAACTATTAAAGACACATTGTGGAGCCCAGTCCCAATGCAGACATCTACAGAGCACTCTCATACCTGCAGCTTAGGGATCATTATGGAAGAAGGGACATAATTTTAAGAGCCAGAGGATCAGGGAATTTGTGAAATTGTAAGTAATAATAAGTATTGTATTAGCTGTGTGACTGTGTCTCTTAATTATATCAAAGCTACACCCATTAAAATCTCACAAAAATGACTGGAGAAACATGACCAGACACTAGTGGATTTAATATCAACTTGTTTGGGAAAACTCCACGAGGCCCCAACCTTACAAAAGGAACTAAAGACAACAGAGAGAAAGCCAGGAGTCTTCCTCAGAGAAGGGCACACCAATCTGTTGTTAAGTGCCAAATAATCAGCCTTAAAAACATACATACAATTAACATTATATGGACTGAGCAGGACATATTTAGGAATGTGTGTGCATATGCAGATTAAGAATGTAATAAAATTAATGAAGAACTGGCCATGAATTTGGAAGAATGCAGGGAAGGAGGTAAGAGAGAATTTTGAGGGAGGGAATGGTGTACTATTGTAATTTCATTATAATCTCAAAAATAAAATAAAAGTGTATACTGTTATCTACTGTTTTCAATGTGGCTTATTTGGGAAAGACCTGTATATGATTAGTAACAACTTTTTGTTTGAACTTCTTCATGAATTATGAAAATCATGAAAACTAACACTGAGCTGAATTTTTGTATGTGTATGTGATGCACATGCATGTCTGTATGGTTGTCCACGTATGTTTGGAGGTCTGAGGTCAGTGCTGGGTATCTTCCTCCATTTCTTCCCACCTTAGTATGAGACAGGATCTGGAGTCTGCTGATTGGCAGATCTGGCTGGCTATTAAGTTAAAGAGATCCACCTGTCTTCACTCCACCCACTACAGTGGGATTGTAGACACATGCAGACCTGAATTTTACACTTTTCCTGTGGATGATGAAGATATGAATTTAGCTCTTTATACATGCCAGGTAGAAACTGTACCAACTGAGCCATCTCCCTAGCCCCTGAACTTTTACTCAAACTAAAAATTTCTTAGATATTAAAATATTTTAGTTATTAAAGCTGAATTGGGTGTTCTAGAGATGATGTGGCAGTTAAGAGACTATGCTAGTCTTGCAAAGAACCTCAATCTATATCCCAGCACCCATATTGGGAACTTCATTAGCATCTGTAACTTCAGGTCCAAGTGTCTCATACCCTTGACTGGATTCTTTGAGCATCTGCACTTGCATGTGTACGTACACACAGAAAGAAAGACAGACAGGTAGATAGATATACATATTAAAATATAAAAATAAAACTCAAGTAGTGGGCTAGGGGTGTAGGTTAGTGGAACAGTGTTTGCCTGGCATGTGCAAGAACCTGAGTTTAATCTCCAATATCATAAAACACACACACACACACACACACACACACAGAGAGAGAGAGAGAGAGAGAGAGAGAGAGAGCGCACGCAAAACCACAACTCCCTCCTTTGAAAAATATTATATTATTTATCTAGTTAATCCTGAGTTAGTATTAATCTAAATTTGAAAAAAAAATTGTTAGAAAATGGCAACTGGATTTTTACTTATATTTTTAATTCACAAGTATTAATTGATTAAGTACTAATTCTGACAAACTTTAATAATTAATGAATGATAGTATATGAGACACAAACAAGAAGCAGGTCATATTTTGCTAGTCAAGCTTGTGTATACTGTTCTCTGCTAGATAAAAGTATCTCAATTCAAATGATTAGACCAGTGATAACTTACTAGTGATTTTTTTTTAAACTTTGAAAGTCTTAACGTGGTTTTCATGATGATAGGGTAAAAGAACTTGTATCCATCAAACCAAATTCACTCAGCTATGCGTGATTCTGGTGAGTTCCTGGATTTGTAGTGTAATTCATTATAAATATTTCACAGTCATATGGATAACTGCTTTTAAAAAGAGAGTACTTTTCAGTTCCTGTGTATTGACTATCATTGTGTATATATATGTTTTTAATTAAGTCACGGATGAAGGTTCAGACAGACTAGATGACAGGATAACCTGTGATCGTTGGAAGGTTTTCAGGCGGTACATATTGTTTTAGGCTGACGTGATTTTAGAATGGTGCATGCTTAGCAGAGGTGCATGAGAAGAGCGATGCTGGGTTTTTATTTTATTCACATTATGCATGCAAAATATATTTTTTTTCCTCAAAAAGTTGTACTATCTTTCCTCCTTCTTTAAATCTGTTGCCTTTCTAAGCATAATACCAAAGGCAAAAATCAGGAAGAAAAAGGTGATAGATTTACTATAAAAAATTCAAGTCTTCTGTTTGTCAGAGTTCAATGTAAACAGAAGTAAAAGGTAATTCTGACCCTTGGGAAGAATGGTGTAATACCTACAGTGAACCAAGGGTGCAAACCATGGAAACTGCTCAAAGTCCAAAAGAACAGTACTGTCTTTAGAGCTAAGAACTGTAATTATGCTTGTTGTTCAGATAAAGAAATTGAGATTTAGAGCTGTCTTTACTCAGTAATGAATTATATGCTTGACAATTGTTGGATTGTCTGACTCCCGAGACAATATTTTTAACCTGTAAACCATACATACAAACAATTATACCAAGTACTGATAACAATATTCTCTAGGTAGTGAGAGTATTAAGATTTTGTTTTTAGGTTTTAAACTTTTGACAGCAAAGGAAGTATAAAATTTCTTCAAATTACCTTTTTATATATTAAGATTCTTAAAAGGATCATTAGATATTTGCAAAAGAAAAATGTCACTCTTTTCATCCTCTTTTCATTCCTGATGAATGGTACATGGTGGATAGTTATCTTGTTTTTAAAATAACCACTGGTTAGTATGTTATTTTTAGGTCAGCTTGAATGATATTTCATTTATAATTTCTATGGGAAATTTTTCTGGACTCATTTGTTAAGCAAATTATATGTTTTTTTCTTATTTTTTCACATTTTTATTTATCTCCTGTTTGTGATTGTTTCTGCTGTATTTTCTTTTTTTACACTGCCCCCCCCCCATTCATTCCCTTATAACACAGTTTCTATGGTTCATCTTACTTTTTTCCCCCTACACATTTTGCCATTCCACTGGCATCGAACTTTTTGTGAAAATGTCTAACATTATATAACTCAACTGTTCATAATTCATTTGATTTCATCGTTTGTTTACTAACTTCCATTGTTACATTTTGTCTTCTGTAAACATTGGACCTTTTAGTTATGATCGTGTTTTTGAGTGGTTGGAATTTTTCCTTTTAAGAAAATAATCTCTCTATCCTCTGATTTCAGTCAGTCAGTTTATATTTGGAAGCATGGCACAGTTCTAGATGATTCAATCTGAGAAAGAACAAAAAAAGATCACTGGCACTCATTTCTCCCGAGTGAAGCTCCAGTAGGTGTCTAGTGCATGATGAGTTTTCTATCTCCGTTATGTGCATTGTGAAGTGCAAACCAGGCAGGGATCAGAGAACTTGAGCTAATGGCATTACATTGTAAGGAAATAAATATTCTGAGACTTCAGTACGTGTCTAAATTATGACAGGTTTTGGTGTTTTGATTAGTTGCAGTTCTAGGATGTGAACACTGAGTGGCACTAAAGCCTAGGTCACAAATGAAATATTAATCCAAAATTTCAGATTCAGGGGTCTATTGATAGATAAAATGACTTTGGAAAGTGCAAATGGAACTTCTCAAAAAGTACTTTGAGCATAAATAAAGAAGATATAAATGCTAGTTTGACAAGCAGCACTTTGATGAACTGGAATATATCCACCTGGACTTCTGTCTGCAAGTTGTTGAAGGGACAAAAGGCAAACTGCTTTGAAACATCAAAAACAGCCTCTCTACACTTGTCCCTGAGTATTTCTCATTCTCATTCTGTTTGTGAGGAGGAAGAATACATTCTCAGGAGAGATCTACAGCTAGAATGAAGCTCGAAGTATGTGGAATTAGAAGTGCTTCTTTGCCTATATTTGTCATTACACAGTAAATATTACTTCTAGAATCAACGTCAAAACTAAAAGATGAATTCTGTGTATTTGTACATTTTTCTGAATTTGGCAGTTTTCAATAGAATTGAAATGAAATCAGAAATTTGTTATTGGAATTTGGTCATTTTGGAAGAAAAAAAGATTCTTAAGTTTTGCTAGTTCTCTGAACTTAAACAAACAAAATCAGAAAAAAAGGAAGTAAGAAAAAGAAAAAGCATACATACTGGAGAGAACTCAACACTTAGAGATGTTTGCTCTCAACTCTGATTACTGGGCCCTCAAGACTGCCCTCCACATATGCATGTACTTGCTCTTCAACACACACACACACACACACACACACACACACACACACACACACACACACGTGTACAAACACATTGTAAAAAAAAAGAGTATAAAATAGTAGACTTTCCTGTGTCCACTTTCTCTTGCTCCTCCCTCCTGGCTCCTTTGTCCCCCCTTCCACACCATCTCCATGCACACTTCTGCCCACAGTGTTCCTCTTTGCATTTTTATATTATGTGTTTTATTACCTTTCTTACCACACTCACTCAAAGCTTTTATTTCCCATCTCATAGGCCTCATTCTAGTTTTTCTGTCCTCTGTCAATGCCGAAAAATACAACTTTAACGTTTAGAAAACAGCATTAGCATGTCAAAAGAAGCATGAGGTATTTGTCTATTTTAATCTGAATATAATATTTTCTAATTCTATACATTATTTTGAAATTTTCTCAGTTTTTTTATGTTTATTCCCCTGGGTTTATCAGCCATATTTGCATTATCCGTTCATCTATTGATGGACATGTAGGCTGGTTTCATTTCCTGTGCAAGTATCTCTAAGCTGTAAAGTCATTTGGTTGTATATCCAAGAGTAGTATAGCTGGGTCTCCTGTCTGCAAGCATAGCAGAGTATCATTAACAGTGTAAGGGGCTGGCTCTTCTATGGGATGGGTCTGCTCTATCTTTATCCCTGCACATCTTATAGGTAGGAAAAATCGTGGGTAGAGGTTTTGTGGGAGGGTTGATGTCCCTCTCCCTCCACTGGAAATCCTACCTGGTTACAGGAGGTGGCCATTTTAGTCTCCATATCCCCTGCAACTATGAGTCTCACCTAGGGTCACCCCCATAGACTTTGGGAGCCTCCTCCTTCCCAGGACTCTATCTAGTCCTAGAGACGCACCCCCTACCAATTTCTGTTCTCTCTCGCAGCCCTCCCCCCATCCCCAACACATCTGAGTCTACATCCTGTTCCCTTCCTTACCCCTCTCCCACTTCTTGCACCCATTTCTAATGTCTCTTTTATTTCGTCTATTGAGTGAGATTCATGTGTCCTCCCTTGGGTACTCCTTGTTACTTAGTTTCTTTGGGTCTGTGTATTGTAGCATGGTTAACCTGTACTCAATGGATAATGTATATTAGATATATCACACATATGTATATGTATATGAATTTATATCTAGATATCATATTGAGGTATGTCCCATCTGTTCTAAGACTCTTCAGAGCTTTTTTCAGGAAGGGACATTGAACTTAAGCATTTTCTGCATATATTGAGGTGATTATGTGACTTCTGTTTTAATTCCATCAATGTAGTATGTTGTATTAATGTTTCATGTATATAGAACCAACTTGACAACCATACTTGAATATGACCTGCAAGTATTTCATTAAGAATTTTGTTTCAGTGTTTGCCAGGGAGATTGCTGTTTTGTTGTTCTTCTTCTTTTCTTTTCCTTTCCTGTTCCTTCATTGTTCTTTCTTTACTTCCTTCTTTTCTTTCCTTTTTTTCTTTTTTAAGAACAGTTTCCTCCCTTTCTATTTTGCATTCTAGTTTGTGAAGTGTATTTTAGATCACCTTTGAAAGCTTGGTGGGATTCCCCAATAAAACCATCTGGTTTGGGGCTTTTCATTTTGTCAAGATGTTAAATTACTGCTGCAATCTGGATTTTTTTATGGATCTTTTAAATTGTTTATATCTTTTGACTTTAATTTCAGTCAGTCAGTCAGTCATATGAATTTCGAAATGTATCCAGTTTTTCTAGATTCTGCAACTTTTTGTTATTTATGTATTCAATGTATTCTCTGATGCCTTCTGGATTTTATTGGGGTTTGTAGAAACATCTCCCTTTTCATCTCTGGTTTTATTAATTTAAAACTTTTTTTGGTTAGTTTGGCTAGCACTTGCTCAATCTTGCTAATTTTCTCAAAAATCTATTTTTTGATCTTCCTTTGAACTGTGTCTATCCTTATCGCTTGAAATGGTTAACTCCTGCTATGGAAACAGATAGTAAAGAAGACAACAAAATCCTTCCTGTTATTGTAAAAAAAGTCTATTTTTTGTTTGTTGAATTGCATGTATTGTTGTTATACTGTTTTATTAATCTGTACTCATGTATTTGTACATATATATCTATATAGATATTTGTATCTATATGTACATAGAATTAATATAGATATTAACATAGATATTGACATATTGATATAGATTGATACATATTGACATATTGATTTAACTATCTGATGTGCTTGTATTTGCCTTCCTTTTGTTTTTCTAGAACCTTGAGATATATCATTAGATTATCTACTGAGAGCTGTATAATATATGTTGCTGTGTTATATGGTAGCTCCATTTAAACTCTTTCTCTCAATAAATATATGTATATACCTATTCCTTTTAAAATTTTTTATACCAGTGTATTATATCTTCTCTCCATGCCTCTTAGTAATTTGCTGACACTTATGGATGTTTAAAAAAACCAGACATCTGAGGATTCAAAGCCAAAATTCACAGATGAGAGAATGAATGTGACATTTGTCTTTCTGGGTCTGAGTTACCTTTCCTAGAATGAATGTCTTTAGTTCTATCAATTTACCTGTTCACTTTCTACTTTTATTTTTCTTAATAGTTGAATAATATTCCATTGTGTAAATATACCACATTATATTGTATATTCATTCAATCATGAACATCTAGTCTGTTTTCATTTCTTGGCAATTGTGAGTCCAGGTAATGATCATGGTCAGAGCCTCCTTGAGGACAGGGAACTCATTGACATGTAGGAGCACATGGGGAGTGCTGAGGTGGGAACCGCTAAGGTAGAACTAATGTCAAGTAAGTTGGTTGGGAAAGTTGGTGAGCACAGGAAACACGTGGGCTAGCAGATTATGTAGGGAGATGCTGGGGCAGCTGTCTAAGAAATCTTTCTATTATTCTGGGTATATAGACGTATAAAGTAGGCATTCAAATCAAAGCACATGCTGAAAATAAAGCATAAATATACATAATATTTTAAGTATCTTTTGATAATTTTATGGTATATTCTGATCATATTTACTCCCTTCCCCCAGTTCTTCTCAGATTCTCCTCATCTTGCCACACATCCAATTTCATGTTCTTTCTTTTTTCAAAAATATTTTAAAGTTACTCTTCAGTACACACATAAAATTGTATCATCATAAATAGAAATGAAAGCAAAATTGAATACTCAAGAGATAGACATGCTTATTTAATCTAGTTTGAACAATTAAATATTGACTGTATATTTGATACTGTAAGATCTTGAGTCAAATTCTTATGATCTTCACATTCAGTTATGTGACCTCACATGGTGTTGTGACCCAGGGTTTAAGAAATTTATGTATATTAATGAGTTAAAGCCTCAATGAAAGCCTTCCAGATCAGGAATGGAAGGATTCCTGATTCTGCCATTCTGTCAATGTTGTACTAGAACTTTCAACTATGATATTTAGGCAAAGAAAAAAGAAACTCTATCAAAGCTAAGAGCTGCTGCTCCTGTGAGATAAATTGATCTCTTATATAGAAAATACTAAAAAATTTACAAAAAGTCCCCAACTAGTAGAGCTAATAATACAAGCCAACAAATTTTACAGTAGCTAAACACACACACACACATACACACATGCACTACACCAGTTGTATTTTTCGGCACTACCAATAAACAATTTAAAAAATTAAAAAATCTGCCATAACACCCCAAAGAAGAAAATTCTTAGGAATAAATTTATCTAAGAAAACTATAAAACGCCATTGGGTGTTCTAGCTAATGTATATGAGGGCAAATAATTGGAATTTTAGAGTCAGGTCTGAATTAATATGCCTGGTAAACGTCAATCTCAAACCAAGCAGGCTCGTGGAGCACCAGTAACAGAAAGGACATTGGCTCATAGAAGGCAAAACACTTGGTAAAAGCCAGAAATGAGGTAGACCACTTATAAATAGATAACTATGTACTCCTAAGATAGTTTAATCTTGAAAATGGATCATACTTAGTTACTATAGTACAAAGGCTGACCTTCATTTTGAAGCAGTTTATTGACCTCGAATAATAGTTTTTAAGAGCTTTCCATTGATCAAGAGCCAGTGCCAAGTTTAGACATTCATAAGATTTGTTGGTAGGAGTAGAAAGTAAGAGTGCAAAGTAGCAAGAATAAAGTGTGTGCCTGAAGTATATGAAGACAAATTCCAAATGCTGTGCATTTACATTCTTTCTACATAATATATGACACAATAATGCGCACATATGCGATGCTTATTAAATCTAAATTTTATTATTAAATGTTTAACATCAATACCTACTGAAGTATTGCATTTTTAATAAAATACTATTTATACAAATAGTGTGCCTATACTGACTTACTTTTGGTCAATTGGACAGAAGCTATGATCATCTAAGAGGAAAGAACCTCAGTTGAGAATATTTCTTGTTCAGAGTGGCCTATAGGACAGTTTGTTGGGGGAACTTTCTTGTGTAATGACTGATGTGGAAGGGCTCAGCCCACTCTGAGTGGGGCTACTTTTGTGTAGGTAGGCCTGAGTTGTATAGCTAAGATAGCTGGGAAAGCCATGGAGAGCAAGACTGTAAGTAGTGTTCCTTTTGCCTCTGCTGCAGTTCCTGACTCCAGACTCCTGCCTTAGTTATCACTGTGGCTTCCTCAGTGATGGGCTTTTGATCAGAAATGTAAGTCAAATAATCCCTTTCGCCTTTGGTTTAAAATCCAAGTTGCTTTTGGCCATGGTGTTTAACGCAGCAATAGAAAGCAAATTAGGAAAAGCCTAAAATTACAATGACCCATATAAATAAAATTACAATGACCTACTTCAGGACTTATTAAACCTCTTTTACTGTGACTCTAATCTGCCCAAGAAATTTTTATGTGTCCTTGAGCATATAATATTTAAATAGATATGCATACCAAACATTTACTAATTATACACCATAAATAAACATATTAAAATATTCTTTGGTATAAAGAATTTTTTGGTATAATTTTAATATTAAAGATGGAAGCATATTTGCATACTAATGAGATTGATGCACCTGTTTATTTTCACATAAAGAACTAAATCCTGGATGAATATTGTATACCACGGGACCTATAACTTTTTCAAAATCGATTGGTATCTTCAGTTTATAATTGTCAATACTGAGGATGCCACTTTACATAATCATGTAGAGCAAAAATGGCAGATCTATGTTTAGGGCCACTGAAGAAAATGTTGGTAATTTTGTCTTAATTCAAAGTCAAAACTCATTTAACAGATTTTAAAAATGAAATTTAAGACAACAAGCCAAAAGGCTATTTTTAAAATCAAACATTCTTCTGGGTATGGCGTTCCATGCATTTTAATCCAGTACTTGGGAAGCAGAGGCAGGCACATCACTGTGCTGAAGGCCATCCTGGTCTACATAGTGACACTGTCTCAGAAAACAAAATAAACAACAATGCCTCCCCCAACCAAAAAAAAAAAAAAAAACCCAAATGAACAAGAAAACAAAACCCCCAAAAAGGAAAACAAATCAAACATTTGAATAGTATTATCCAGTGATATTCTAAATTGATACGTAGTAAGGAATGATAGTAGGAAAAGACTATTTTCATAATTAAAGTATTATTCTGTAAGAGCAGAGAATTGTGTAGTAAAAACCACTGAAACTTATAGCACACAACAGTCCTGATTCTGAACTGAGGTGTTTCAAGCAGTTTTTCTTTTGGCATTGTGTATTGTGATACACACGCATAGCAATATGGCATATTTTATGCTTTGAACCAAAACTCCAGTAAGGATGAAGCATGGGCAAGCACTGCAAGAAAACACCTAAGATTCATTGTGCATTTGATTTTTGAAATATTGTAAGATCATCACACATTTAAAAATCTTTCACTGCTGTCAAAATTTTCTAAACCCTGTGGGAACCAGACTGATCCACGACCTTCTCAGACCCCCTGATGGAAGGACAAAGGGAATGCTAGTTCTATATTCTTGTCTGGGGTAGGCTTGGCATGGTCTGGTCTGGGATTGGGGCCTGGACCTAGAAGTTAGGGTTTCCGTTTCTAAGAGCCTGGCTTTTCCCTCTGG
The DNA here is from genome assembly GCF_004785775.1 of Grammomys surdaster. Lineage (NCBI taxonomy): Eukaryota > Metazoa > Chordata > Mammalia > Rodentia > Muridae > Grammomys > Grammomys surdaster. The sequence goes on along the minus strand of NW_021604636.1, from coordinate 5,401,813 downwards.
AGGGCTGTGGCTGTCATCTATTCCGTGTCTCAGGTATTCGTGTTATCTTTGCCAACACTGTTTAGCTTTCTGCTGACCTTGTCCTTTTCCCTCTTGGAATTAGCTTATAAGATGCTGCATTTCTTTTCTTTTTCTCTTCTCTTCCTTTATATTGATTAGGTTATTTATTTACATTGCTAACTCAGCTTCCCTCCTTCCAGTCCCACCCCCTCCATCCCCATCCACCTCTCCTCCCTTTCTCCTCAGAAAGAGGAGGTCTCCCACGGATAGCAATCACCTTTGGCATATCAAGTTGCAATAAGACATCTTCATCTGTTGAGGCTAGGCTAGGCAGTCCAGTTAGAGGAAAGGGATTCAAAGGCAGGCAATGTAGTCAGAGCCCCTGCTCCCACTTCAGGAGTTCCACATGAAGACCAAGATGCACAGCTGCTACATATGTGCAGAGGGCCTAGGTCCACCCCTTGCATGCTCTCTGATTGGCAGTTCAGTCTCTATGAGCCCCTGTGGGCTCAGGTTGGTTGATTGCATAGGTTTTCTTATGGTATTCTTGACTCCTCTGGCTCTTTCAATTCTTTCTCCCACTCCCTCTTCCACAGGATCCCCTAAGATTCATTTAACGTTTGGCTGTGGGTCTCTGTATCAGTTTCCATCACTTGCTGGTGAAGCCTCTCTGATGACAGTTATGCTAGGCACCTGTCTGCAAGTATAGCAGAATATCATTAATAGTGTCAGGAGTGGGCTCCCTCTCACAGCATGGGTCTCCAGTTGGGCCAGTCATTGGTTCTCAAATTCTGCTTCATCTTTTACCCCGCCTCCCACATCTGGTAGGCAGGACAAATTGTGGGTCTAAGGTTTTGTGGCTATTCCAAACCCTCTATTGGAAGTCTTGCCTGGTTAGAGGAGATGGCTGATTCAGACTCTGTATTCCCCATTGCTAGGAGTCTTAGGTTTACCCTTATAGAATCCTGGGACTTTCCATTTTCATAGGTTTCTATTTTGTCCTAGAGATGATCACCCCCCTCAATTCCAGTTCTCTCTCCTTTCCCACACCTCATCCCTCCTGTTCCCCTCCCTACCCCATCTCCCACCGGGTTTCCCCCCTCCATCCATCCCCAATGTCTATTTTATTTTCCCTTCTCATTGAGATTTAAGCATTCTCCCTTAGGCCCTCCTTTTTACTTAGCTTTTCTATTAATACTTCAATCTTAGAAAACATACCCTTTAAAATATATGCTACTCACATTACCTAATTTCTTACAGAATAAGTATACCATTTAACAGATTTCACTGGCCCTACATTCTCTAGGATGAAATAAACCTTTCCCAAGGAATGAACTTGGGGCCTTGTACCTATTAGGAAAGCAGTGTAGTACTTAGGTAACATCTTTATGCCTTTTTAAAACTTTGAAGTCAGGCTTTCAGTAAATTCCATACTTTGGCCTTGAAATGGTGATCTTCATTCCTCAGCCTTTAGAGTTGCTGTGTCTATCATATGCCATATATGGCATATCTGGTATAATATATCCATATTAAAAATATATGCATGTAGTTATTTATGCATTCAATTTTCAAATGTCATACTGCATCTGGTAACACTTCCTTTAGATTTTGTATAGAATCCAGTTATTATAGTTTGATAATTCTTCCATTAGATTATAAGAAAGGCAGATCCTCTCAGGAGACAGCTATATCAGGCTCCTGTTAGCAAGCACTTCTTGGCATCCATAATAGTGTCTGGGTTTGGTGACTGTATATGGGATAGATCCCCAGGTGGGGCAGTCTCTGGATGGCCTTTCCTTCAGTCTCTGCTCCACATTTTGCCTCTGTATTTCCTCCGGTGAGTATTTTGTTCCCCCTTCTAAGAAGGACCGAAGCACCTACACTTTGGTCTTCCTTCTTCTTGAGCTTCATGTGGTCTGTGAGTTGTATATTGGGTATTCCGAGCTTTTGGGCTAATATCCACTTATCAGTGAGTGCATACCATGTATGTTCTGTTGTGATTGGGCTACCTCATGCAGGATGATATTTCCTAGTTCCATCCATTTGCCAAGAATTTCATGAACTCATTGTTTTTAATAGCTGAGTAGTACTCCATTGTGTAAATGTACCACATTTTCTGTATCCATTCCTCTGTTGAAGGACATCTGGGTTCTTTCCAGCTTCTGGCTATTATAAATAAGGCTGCTATAAACATAGTGGAACACGTGTCCTTGTTATATGTTGGAGAATCTTTTAGGTATATGCCCAGGAGTGGTATAGCTGGGTCCTCAGGTAATACTACGTCCAATTTTCTGAGATGCCCCATTTAAAAAAAAAAGAAAAAAAAGATTATAATAAAGGAATCTATTATTTGTTTATATTTAAAAATAACCATTTCTGGGGCTGTAGAGATACTATGGTGGTTAAGATTACTTACTTCTCTTGCAGAGGACCTGAATTCCATTCGTGTCTCCCGCCTGGTAGCTCTCAACTGTTTATAACTCCAGTTCTAGGTGGTTTAATGTGGTCTTCTGGCATCCATGAGCACCTGCATGTATGTGACACACATAAGATCTGCTGGTGCATGCACATACAAAATGACAAATAAAATGGAAAAAATGAAATTGTATGCAGGGAGGCTACTGATTTGAATGTGTTAATTTTGTATCTTGCCAGTTTGTTGAAACGTATCAGTCCTACATGTTTTCTGGCGGATTCTTTAGGGTCTTTTATATATAGAATCATATTATCTACAAATAGGGACACTATGGCTGCTTCTTTTCTTATTTGTCCTCCCTTGATTTTCTATCTTGTCTAATTGCTATCATGTAGATTAAAGCACTGTTTTGAATAGGAGAGGAGAAAGTGGATACCCTTATCTTGTTGCTTGTCTTGTGGTTGGGAACTGAGTTTTTCTCCATTTAGCATGATGTTGGTTTGGCTGCAGGTCTGTTGTATATAGCCTTTATTATATTGAAGTATGCTCCCTCCATCCCTGGCTTCTCCATGACATTTTCTCATGAATGGATGTTGATTTTCAAAGGGCTTTTGAAAAAGATAATCATGTAATTTATGTCTTTGAGTCTATTTATGTGGAAACATAACATTTATTGATTTACACGTGTTGTATCTCTTGAGTGAAATAAGCTTTATCTTGAATAAATAATAATCTTTCTGATATGAGCTTGAATTCACTTTGTCAGTATTCTAGTGGAAATTTTACATCTGTGTTCATCAAGAAGATTGGGCTGTAGTTTTCTTGTATTGTATGTCTTCATTCAGTCGAGTTATTAAGGTAATATTAGTGTTTAAAAGGAATTTGACATTTTTCCAGGTATCTTCCTTTTTATTTCTGATTTTATTAACGGAACTTGTCTTTTTTGGGCTTAATTTGACAAAAAAATTATCAACCATGCATATCTTTTTAAAACAATTAACTTTATTTCATTGATTCCTTGCATCTTAAAATTTGTTTTATTTTATTAATTTTATCCCAAATTTATTGAATTTAAAATGATTTTTAAATGTTCCACACAATGTATTTTGACCCTACTCTTTCCTCTCTCATCCTTGCAGATCCTTCTTTCATGTTCTTTGTCTCTCAAGAAGACAGAGAAAAATAAACCCAAGGCCAACAATACAAACACAAAACCAACCAAACAAAAAAAATCAAAAGCCCTAAGACAAAAAACACCAAACCATAACAACCAAATTAAAGCAACCAACCAATCAACCAACCAACCAAAAAAACCAACCAAACAAACAAAAACAAAATGAAAACCACACAAAAACCATGAAGTCTATTTTGTGTTGGTCATCTATTCCTAAGCATGAGTCCACCATGGAGTGTGATTGATGTACACAGGAATACTTCATTGGAGAAAACAGATTCCCTCCATTAACAGCACATCAGTTGTAGATAATTTCTTGGTTGGGGGTAAGATTTTGTGTCCACTTCCCTTCTCTATGCTGTAATTCTGTCTGGATTAAATTTGTGCATATGTTGTGAATGCTGACACAATCTCTGAGTTTATACTACCTCAGCTCTGTCTAAAGAGATGATTATGTGGCTTCTCTCTTTGAGTCTATTTTTGTGGTGGATACCCTTTTCTGGTAGCTGTCTACCATCTCTGGGTCTTACAATTTTTCTGCCTTCTCTTTTCATAGATTTCTGAGGTTTGAGGGGAGGGGTTTGATAAAGACATCCCATATACTCAGCACTAATTTTGATGATTTCTTTCCATCTAGTGTTTGTTGTAATATTTCATTTTGTTTTTCCAAAGCCTTTAGGTGTATCATTATATTATTAATGAGAACTGAGTTCTTTTAAAGTTTTTGATTTAGCCTTTCAACCAAGCCAGTGTTACCTTGCTAATAAAACCAGAAGAAACCAAACAGAAAAGGAAATTAGAAGCCAATTTTTCTGATGCACATAGACTCAAAAAAAATCTCAGTAAAATACATTTCGACTGAATTCAGAACACATCAAAAAGATTATCCACTAAGATCAAGTTGGCTTTATCCCAGAGATTCAGGATTGGTTCAACATATGCAAATTATGAGTGTAATCCACCACAAAAATAGACTCAAAGAGAGAAGCCACATAATCATCTCTTTAGACACAGAAAAGGCCTTGAATAAAATCCAAAATCCCTTCATGATAAAAGTCTTACAGAATATAGAAATACAGCAGATATAACCCAGTACAATAAAGGCAATAAACAACAAACCCATTGCTAACATCATTCTAAATGGATAAACACTAAGCACATCTCCACTGATACAGAAACAAGATAAAGATGTCCACTTTTTCTATTCCTGTTCCATATACTATCTGAACTCCTAGCTAGAGCAATAAGACAAGTGAAGAAGATACAAATTGTGCAGAAGATTCAAATTTCACAATATTGAAAAGGAAGAAGTCAAAGTATCTTTATTTGTAGATTAAATGATTCTATGCGTAAAGCATCATAAACTCCACCAGAAAACTCTTACAGTTGATAAATACATTCATTAAAGTAGTAGTATACAATACTAACAAGAATCAGCAGCCCTCCTATAGGCCAACAACAACAAGTATAGGAAAATGAAGATCAGGGAACACAAGCCCATTTTAAAAAGCTTCAAAAGTATTTTGGAATAAGTATAAACAAATAATTGAAAGACTTTTACAATGCGAAATTTAAGAAACTGAGAAAAGAAATTGAAGAAGATACCAAATGATGGAAAGATTTCTCATGCTCATAGGTTGATAGTATTGATGTTGTAAATAGGGCCATCCTACTGAAAGCAGTCTCTAAATTCAACTCAACCTACATATGAATTCCAATGAAAATTTTTCTCAGAAATTGAAAAAAAATCTTAAATTTCATTTGAAAACACCAAGGACTCAGAATAGCAAAAACAACCCTGAGCAACAAACATACTAACAGAAGCATCACCATCCCTAGTTTCAAATTATACTACAAGGCTTCAGTAGTAAAAATATTGGTATTGCCATAAAAACAAGCACAGTGATAAACACAATTTTTATTTAAGGACCTATATATAAGCCCACACTATTATTAATTTTTCACAGGGTGGTTAAGAATACATATTAGAAGGTAGCATCTGCAACAACTCATGCTGGTTAAATTGGGTAATGACGTGTGGAAGAACAAAACTAGATGATCTTACCTGTACCAAACTCAACTCTAAATGCATCAAAGACTTAAGTCTTGGTATGGGATAAGACCTCTCAGTGATGCAACTGCTCTGAGTTTCCCCCGATCCTGTAACCCATCACCCATGTACATAAACTCAATAAACTGATGGTCCTAGCCTGCCAAAAGGAAAAACAACAACAAAATAAAACAAAACAAATGAATAAACAAACAAACCCAGCCCAATTAGACAAAAGGAGACTCAAAGAAACCCTAAATAACTCAGGCTATTGCAAAGGCTGTTGATTGTTCTCCAAGGCACTACTGCTGAAGATGACAGCAACACTTATGTATCTCAGTGAACATGGAGAAGTTGAGCTGGTGCCTACCTACAGCCTTCACCCCTGCTGCCTAGTGTTCACTGGAAGGTACTCTGATGCTACCAGAGAAGAAAGGTAAACACCAACTCAACTACATATTCTGAGGTCTACAATGCTGACCTACTTGGGTGGTATACTGTCACGATAGTGGCAAAAATATTGTGGGAGTAAATAACCACTATCTGATTAGATTTAGCTTAGACCAGGTTTAGACTAGACTAGTCCCAGTGCCAAAAGGAGGATGTGCACATGAGCTCCCATCCCTAACCAAGAAGCTATCTCCAAATGGTAACTGTTTGCAAAGGAAATTCGTTTCCTCCAGTGAATTCTCATGGGGCATTTAAACCACACTTATGGGTAGACCCCATCTCCAGCAGTAGGTGGGCAACACAAAACAAATTCAATGGTGTTTTTGTAGATTTTACTGTCTTGTTTTGCTTTGTTTGAGTATGTTTTTGTCTTACTGGGTGTTTGCTTTATATATTATGGCTTCTGAGTTTTGTGTTTTCATGCTTTTTTACGTGTTTATTGTGCTTTTTACTTTTTTAAAAAAATATTTTGCTTATGTTTGCCTGTTAGTTTTTGAAAAAGAAAGAAGGCATTGAGTTGGATGAGTCAGGAGGTTGGGAGGTATTGGAACATAGTCCAAGACTGGAGACATAGGAGGAGAATTCTGAGTGCTTGTGAGAAAACAAATCCTGTGACCTAAGTTTCTCTAAAACAGAATTGTTTTTGGAATATTTTCTTGCTCCTCCCAAGTATAGAAAATAGGAGTTAGTTTACTTCAGATTGCGCATTACAACTGGCTATTGTTATTTGTTTGTATTCCTCTATGGAATAATTGATTTTGTCACCTGTGGCTTGTCTGGTACTTGTGGCTTGTGTGGCTCGTGTGCCACATTTAGCTTGTGTGGCTTGTGTGCCACATGTGGCTTGTGTGGCTTGTGTCCCATATGTGGCTTGTGTGCCACATATGGCTTGTGTGCCACATGTGGCTTGTGTGGCACTTGTGACTTGTGTGGATGTCTACCACTGTGTGCCACATGCGGCTTGTGTGGCACTTGTGACTTGTGTGGATGTCTGCCACATGTGGTTTGTCTTTATGATTGTACATTTATGTGACTCCTCTTAACCCTCAGAGTTTAAGTTATCTAATGCTGTACATAAAGTTGGCTATTGCTTCATTTATTGGCTCCATTCTCCCACATCCCACTGCCTTTAAGGAGGATCAGGGAGGAGATGGGTGAGGGGAAATTGTGATCAGAATATGTTGTATGAATTTTTTTTGTTTTTTTTTTTTGTTTTTGTTGTTGTTGTTGTTGTTGTTTTCTTCGAGACAGGGTTTCTCTGTATAGCCCGGGCTGTCCTGGAACTCACTCTGTATACCAGGCTGGCCTCGAACTCAGAAATCTGCCTGCCTCTGCCTCCCAAGTGCTGGGATTAAAGGCGTGCGCCACCACGGCCCGGCCAAATTTTAAATAAAAAAACAAATAATGTATATACAAAAATGGAGATAGAATACTAAACAGAAAATTCTAAGAAGATGAAAATTAGATGGATGAGAAATACTTTTTAGAATAGTCAACAACTTTCAACATCCGGAAAGGGCAAAGAACATTACTTTGAAATGCTTCTTACTCCAGTCAGATTCAATGGTTGTACAAAGCTTGTGGGAGTGAGCAATCAACCAATATCTCATTTGAGGTCCACTCCACAAGATGATATTATATCGAACACTTCTTGAATGACCATGAACCTGAGACTAGATTGTAATGGAAACTTCTGGTTTCTTTGGAAAGTCAGTTGTATCAGATGGTGTTTTGCTGGGGCAAACACATGAAGGAGTGTTTTCCTGCAATGGACACAGGTGAAAGGATGTTTTGCTAGAGCAAGAAGGTGAAAGGATGGTTGATTAAGGATTCTTTGCTAACAACGCACATGTATTGGTTTGCCTTGCATGTGTTGTTGAGCTCCATTTGTTGTGACTCCATAGAGAGAAATGTACCAGAAAACTGGTGGTGTATTGGCAGCTTCTTGCTGCTTCTGTGGACTCAGGACAATTGACAGAGTAATATCAGCTGATACAGAATCACTTGTTATTTTGCTAACACACATTCACCTGCTCAGACAAGAGGCAGGTGATGAAGCAAGATGTGATGTTTGGAGACAGTATGACAATGGACAGTGACTCAATGAACAGTGACAGAGGCTTGGCTTGCTTGCATAACTAGTTGTGCAATACTTTTTGATCTCTGGTTCACTGAAGAGGCACAGTCGAGAACTTCTCCTGGTGTTCTTGGTGATCCTGATTCCTCCTGTTGACTCATGCTAATTTGGCTGAGGCCTAGCTGTCTCTGATATGTTGTGCCATCACTGTTGCTATCCCAACACTGCTGAACTGAACTGCTGGTATACCTGTGAAGTATTTGCAAGTGGATCAAGCTGCCACTGCTGACCTGTGAACTAAACTCCAGATTTCCTGATAACCTTTCCTTTCCACTACCTCTGCTAGGTGGTGGACTAGAAGGGAGGTTAAAGTATTTAAGAACCATCATTAAAAGTAGGGTTGAGGAAAATTAAACAATACACTAGATAGCCCATGGACCAAGAGTAAAACCAAATACTCCTATCCTAAAACAAAAAACAAATAAATAAACAAAACCAAGCAACCAAACAAAACAACTCACACATAGCTATAAAATTATGTGTAATGACACATCCTGCTATACCCCTAGAGACTGAAGTAGCATTCACAGGGCCTGTGTGAATCTGCACCACATCATCTGTGTATGTATTATGGCTCCCAGTTTAGTGTTCTTATGTTTTTATTCCTGAGTCCTGGGTCTCATCGAAGTTCCCAAACAACCAAGGATGTTGCCAAGATAATATGTTGCCCTTCAAAAACCTACAGTGAAGCCCCATTGCCAAGGACAACACCCATACAATTCATTGAACATGGGGAAGCAACATGGTGCTTATGTGGAAACGTCACTTCTTTTTTTTTTTTTTTTTATTTTTATTATTATTTTTTTTAATTTCTTTTTTTTTTTTGAACATGAAATGCTTTTTTATAGCATGTTTTACAAGGGGAGGGGGTAAGAGGGTCCAGGTGGTGGAAAAGTACAAACTCTTCTTGGCCTGTGCCTTGAAACATGTCATGGTCTATATGGTACACTGCCTTGAATTATGATCTACCTGTAGTTCTTCAGAAGATATGGTACACTGCTTGAGTTATGGTCTCCCTGCTATTCTTAAGAAGACATGGTACTCTGCTTTGAGTCTATCTGCAGTTGCTAAGCAGGATCTTGCAGCTGCCAAGCTTCAGAGGACATTGTGCAGGTGGGGAAAGGTAGGGGGTAAGGGTAAGGGCGAGGGTCCTGGCTTCTGGCATCTCCCCCTTCTCTGTTTAGTTAGAGAAGGCTTCTTATGTTCAATCCCAACTATGTGAGTTTTGAATTTGGATGTCTAATTATGGGGGGTCTTAGACAAGTTCACAACCCCAAAACACTGATGTGAGACAAGTCACATCGATGGTCGAAGGCTTTAGGCTGTCGACGATGGGCAACGTCAAGGGACTCTGATGTGGGTGAAAGGAGGGTGAGAGCCCTGTCTTAGGCCATGTAGGCTGCACCCACTCCCAGCACCACGCACTCCTTTTCGGCTGCATTGGGTGGGCCCCTGGGAAGTGGACCTACAATAATCCCATCATTGGGCTAACTCACAGCCATCCTAGTCTCTTGTAAATGTTCAAGTTACCAACCATTTGTCAGTTTGGGGTGTAATATTGTCATAAAGGAAGGCTCCCCAATGTTAGCGGCCATATCAAGGGTGGCCTTGGTTTAGGAAAAAGCCAATTTTTGTTGT
>NW_021604636.1:5367866-5391938 GCF_004785775.1 Grammomys surdaster | reverse complement strand
AACCTGCTATTCTTCAGAAGATATGGTACACTGCTTGAGTTATGGTCTCCCTGCTATTCTTCAGATGATATGGTACACTGCTTTGAGTCTATCTGCAGTTGCCAAGCAGGATCTTGCAGTTGCCCAGCTTCAGGGGACCTTGTGCAGGTGGGAAAAGGTAGGGGGTGAGGGTAAGGGCGAGGCTCCTGGCTTCTGGTCCATCTGGGTTAGAACTTCTAATAGCAGGCATCACGGGTGATTCAATTTTACCTGGAAAGAAAAAAGAAGGGGATTCTCAGGGAGATTTCTCTTCCCTGGATGTAAATTGTTAATCATCGTATTTATGATTGGGCCTGGCTTTGTGAGGGTATCTATTTTTTCCATTAATATTTGTGGTAGCCGATTAACTGTGCCTTCTGTGGTATTGGGCAGGCATATCAGTCCTCGGCTCCATAAGGGAACTGGGACTGGGGCATTCCCTTTATGGGTATGAGGGTCCTTCCCCATATCTGTGGCAAAGTTTTGTTGGTCTTGGTGGTGCCCGAGGTCACCAACATGGTCAGCAAGAGATTTGCCATGAGCTTTCAGCTTTAGAGAGAGAAAAGTGAACAAGGCATGATGGAGAGTATTTCAGGGGGACTCCTTCTGAGGGGGTACCGTTCCCCCTCTTTTGTTTTTAAAGCCAATTTTTCAGAGTTCTTGTAAAATCAGGGCAGAAGCGCCAACAGTTGCTCCTTCCACACTCAGAGAGTCATGAAGGCCTTATTTAAGGATATATAAATCTATATTAATAATCTTTTGTCAAAGGACTTTTATAGCTCCACTGACAATTAATCAGACTATATGATATATCGATTAGAAATAGCTTTTTCTACTTTTTGTGAGATTACCTCTCTTTTGTCAATTAACTGTTGAGGAAGTTAGGGTTTACCTCTCTCTTGAGAATATTGAACAGAGATTTAAATTCTTTTGTGGAGAGCTTAAAATAGTATCTTAGCCAATTTGCATCTCCTAGAAACTTTTGAAATTAATTTAAAATAAATAGACTCCCTTTTTTTTAAAAAATCCTTTATCTGTGTGGGGTTTTTATTGGGTATTATACGTATTTACCTTTCAATGTTGTCTCCTTTCTCATTCTCCCCCCAAATCCCTTATCCCTTACCCCTTCCTCCTAATTTTTGTGATGGTGTGCTCCAAACATCCTCCCAGTCCCATCTCCCTGCTCTCGAATTCCAACACAGTAGGGGATCCAAACTTTTGGGGACCTTGGCCCTCCACTTTCACTGGAGTCTAACAAGGTCACCCTCAATTCCCTATACAGGTTCTTGAGTCCCTCCCTTTGTGCTCTCTGGTTGGTGGTTTAGACTTTGGGAGTTCTGGTTGAAACTTTTGATGCTCCTTCTAAAAAGGACCAACGCATTCATACTTTGGTCTTCCTTCTTCTATGTGAGTTTTATGTGGTCTATATGAAGATTCTTAGAAATTGTGAGCTTTTGGGCTAATATCCACTTATCAGTGAGTGCATACCATGTATGTTCCTTTGAGATTGGGTCATCTCACTCAAGATGATATTTTCCAGCTCCATCCATTTGCCTAGGAATTTTGTGAACTGATTGTTTTTAATAGCTGAGTAGTACTCCATTGTATAAATGTACCACATTTTCTGCATCCATTCTTCTGTTGAAGGGCATCTGGGTTCTTTCCAACTTCTGGGTATTATAAATAAGGCTGCTATGAACATGGTGGAGCATGTGTCCCTGTTGTATGTTGAAACTTCTTTTGGGTATATGCCCAGGAGTGGTATAGCTGGGTCCCTAGGTAACGCTATGTTCAATTTTCTGAGATACCGCCAGACTGCCTTCCATAGTGGTTGTACCAGTTTACAATCCCACCAACAGTGGAGGAGTGTTCCTCTTTCTCCACATCCTCGCCAACATGTACTGTCACCTGTGTTTTTGATCTTAGCCATTCTGACTGGTGTGAGGTGGAATCTCAGTGTTGTTTTCATTTGCATTTCCCTGATGACTAGGGATGCTGAACACTTCTTTAGGTGCTTCTCAACCATTCGAGCTTCCTCAGTTGAGAATTCTTTGTTCAGGTCTGTGCTCCATTTTTTAATAGGGTTCTTTGATTGTCTAGAGTCTAATTTCTTCAGTTCTTTGTATACCTTGGATATTAGCCCTTTATCAGATGTAGGGTTGGTGAATATCTTTTCCCAATCTGTTGGTTGCCGCTCTGTCCTATTGACTGTGTCCTTTGCTTTACAGAAGCTTTGCAGCTTTATGAGGTCCCATTTGTCAATTTTTGGTCTTAGAGCACAGGCCATTGGCGTTCTGTTCAGGAACTTTTTCCCTGTGCCTATGTATTCCAGGCTTTTTCCCAGTTTCTCTTCTATTAGTTTCAGTGTGGCTGGTGTTAGGTGGAGGTCCTTAATCCACTTGGAATTGAGCTTTGTACAAGGAGATAAGTATGGATCAATTTTCATTTTTCTACATGCTGACCACCAGTTGGACCAGCACCATTTGTTGAAAATGCTATCTTTTTTCCATTCGATGGTTTTAGCCCCTTTGTCAAAGATTAAGTTACCATAGGTATGGGGGTTCATTTCTGGGTCTTCTATTATATTCCACTGATCCTCCTGCTTGTCTCTGTTCCAATACCATGCAGTTTTTATCACTATCGCTTTGTAGTACAGCTTGAAGTCGGGGATGGTGATTCCTCCAGAAGTTCTTTTATTGCTGAGAGTAGTTTTCGCAATCCTGGGTTTTTTGTTATTCCAAATAAATTTTAAGATTGCTCTTTCTATCTCTGAGAAGAATTGAGTGGGAATTTTGATGGGGATTGCATTAAATCTGTAGATGGCTTTTGGCAAAATAGCCATTTTTACTATATTAATCCTTCCAATCCATGAGCATGGGAGATCTTTCCATCTTCTGAGATTCGCTTCGATTTCTTTCTTCAGGGGAATGAAGTTCTTGTCATACAGGTCTCTTACTTGCTTGGTTAGGTTCACACCAAGGTATTTTATATTATCTGTGACTATTTTGAAGGGTGTCATTTCCATAATTTCTTTCTCAGCCAGTTTATCTTTTGAGTAGAGGAAGGCTACTGATTTGCTTGAGTTAATTTTATATCCAGCCACTTTGCTAAAGTTGTTTATCAGCTTTAGGAGTTCTCTGGTGGAAGTTTTGGGGTCACTTAAGTATACTATCATATCATCTGCAAATAGTGAGATTTTGACTTCTTCCTTTCCAATTTGTATCCCTTTGACCTCCTTGTGTTGCCTAATTGCTCTGGCTAGGACTTCCAATACTATATTAAATAAGTAGGGGGAGAGTGGGCAGCCTTGCCTAGTCCCTGATTTTAGTGGGATTGCTTCAAGTTTCTCTCCATTTAGTTTAATGCTGGCTACTGGTTTGCTGTAAATTGCTTTTACTATGTTTAGGTATGGACCTTGAATTCCTGACCTTTCCAAGACTTTTATCATGAAGGGGTGTTGAATTTTGTCAAATGCTTTCTCAGCATCTAGTGAGATGATCATGTGGTTTTTTTCTTTGAGTTTGTTTATATAATGGATTACATTGATGGATTTCCGAATATTGAACCAACCCTGCATTCCTGGGATGAAGCCAACTTGATCGTGATGGATAATTGTTTTGATGTGTTCTTGAATTCGGTTCGCTAGAATTTTATTGAGTAATTTTGCATCAATGTTCATAAGGGAGATTGGCCTGAAGTTCTCTTTCTTTGTTGGGTCTTTGTGTGGCTTAGGTATGAGTGTAATTGTGGCTTCAAAGAATGAGTTGGGTAGTGTACCTTCTGTTTCTATTTTGTGGAATAGTTTGAAAAGAATTGGGATTAGGTCTTCCTTGAAGGTCTGATAGAATTCTGCACTAAAACCGTCTGGTCCCGGGCTTTTCTTTGTAGGGAGACTTTTAATGACTGCTTCTATTTTTTTGGGGGTTATGGGACTGTTTAGATGGTTTATCTGGTCCTGATTTAACATTGGCAACTGGTATTTGTCTAGAAAATTGTCCATTTCATCCAAATTTTCCAATTTTGTTGAATATAGGCTTTTGTAGTAGGATCTGATGATTTTTTTAATTTCCTCAGTTTCTGTTGTTATGTCCCCCTTTTGAGTTCTGATTTTATTAATTTGGATACTGTCTCTCTGCCCTCTGATTAGTCTAGCTAAGGGTTTATCTATCTTGTTGATTTTCTCAAAGAACCAACTCCTGGTTTTATTGATTCTTTGGATAGTTCTTTTTGATTCAATTTGGTTGATTTCAGCCCTGAGTTTAATTATTTCCTGCCTTCTACTCCTCTTGGGTGTATTAGCTTCTTTTTGTTCTAGGTCTTTCAGGTGCTCTGTCAAGCTGTTAGTGTATGCTCCCTCCAGTTTCTTTTTGTAGGCACTTAGAGCTATGAATTTTCCTCTTAGCACTGCTTTCATTGTATCCCATAAATTTTGGTATGATGTGTCATCATTTTCATTAAATTCTAAAAAGTTTTTAATTTCTTTCTTTATTTCTTCCCTTACCTGATTATCAAGGAGTAGGGTGTTGTTCAGTTTCCATGTAAATGTGGGCTTTCCATTCTCTTTGTCATTTTTGAAGACCAGCCTTAGACCATGGTGATCTGATAGGATGCAGGGAATTATTTCAATTTTCTTATATCTGTTGAGGCCTGTCTTGTGCCCAATTATATGGTCTATTTTGGAGAAGGTACCATGAGGTGCTGAGAAAAAGGTATATTCTTTTGCTTTAGGGTGAAATGTTCTATAGATATCTGTTAAGTCCATTTGGTTCATAACTTCTGTTAGTTTTACTGTATCTCTATTTAGTTTCTGTTTCCATGATTTATCCATTGCTGAGAGTGGGGTGTTGAAGTCTCCCACTATTATTATGTGAGGTGCAATGTGTGTTTTGAGCTTTAGTAAGGTTTCTTTTATGAAATTCGATGCTCTTGTATTTGGCGCATAGATATTCAGAATTGAGAGTTCATGTTGGTTGACTTTTCCTTTGACAAGTATGAAATGCCCTTCCTTATCCTTTTTGATAGTTTTAAGTTGAAAGTTGATTTTATTCGATATTAGAATGGCTACTCCCGCTTGTTTCTTAGTGCCATTTGCTTGAAAAATTGTTTTCCAACCTTTTACTCTAAGGTAGTGTCTGTCTTTGTCACTGAGGTGGGTTTCCTGTAAGCAGCAAAAAGCTGGGTCCTGTTTGCGTATCCAGTCCGTTAGCCTATGCCTTTTTATTGGGGAATTGAGTCCATTGATGTTAAGAGATATTAAGGAGAGGGTGTTCTTGCTTCCTGTCATTTTTGCTAATAGTGGAGACATCGTTTGTGTGGTTATCTTCTTTTGGGTTTGATGGAAAAGGATTATTTTCTTGCTCTTTCTGGGGTATGATTGCCCTCCTTGTATTGGAGCTTTCCTGCTATTATCCTTTGTAAAGCTGGTTTTGTGGGAAGATACTGTGTAAATTCAGTTTTGTCATGGAATATCTTAGTTTCTCCGTCTATGGTAATTGAGAGTTTTGCTGGGTAAAGTAGCTTGGGCTGGCATTTATGTTCTCTTAGGGTTTGTATGATATTTGTCCAGGATCTTCTGGCTTTTATAGTATCTGGTGAGAAGTCAGGTGTAATTCTGATAGGTTTGCCTTTATATGTTATTTGGCCTTTTTCCCTTACTGCTTTTAAAATTCTGTCTTTGTTTTGTACATTTTGAGTCTTGATTATTATGTGACGGGAGGTATTTCTTTTTTGATCTAGTCTGTTTGGCGTTCTGTAGGCTTCTTGTGTGATTATGGGCATCTCATTCCTTAGGTTAGGGAAGTTTTCCTCAATAATTTTGTTGAAGATATTTACTGGCCCTTTAAGTTGGGAATCTTCACTCTCATCTATACCTATTATCCTTAGGTTTGGTCTTCTCATTGCGTCCTGAATTTCCTGGATATTTTGAGATAGCAACTTTTTGCATTTTGCATTTTCTTTGATAGTTGTGTCAATATTTTCTAAGGTATCTTCTGCACCTGAGATTCTTTCTTCTATCTCTTGTATTCTGTTGGTGATGCTTGTGTCTATGACTCCTGATTTCTTTCTTAGGTTTTCTATCTCCAGGATAGTCTCCCTTTGTGATTTCTTTATTGTTTCCACTTCCATTTTTATGTCCTGGATGGTTTTGTTCAATTCCTTCATCTGTTTGTTTGTGTTTTCTTGTAATTCTTTAAAGGATTTTTGTGTTTCTTTAAGGACTTCATCCTGTTTTCCTGTGTTCTCCTCAAGTTTTTTGATAGTGTTATTTACTTCCTTCTTGTAGTCCTCTAGCATCATCATTAGAAATGATTTTAGATCTGGTTCTTGTTTTCCTGGTGATATGGGGAGTTCAGGACTTTCTAATGTGGGAGAACTAGGTTTTGATAATGGCAAGTACCTTGGGTTGCTGGTGCTTGTGTTCTTGCGCTTGCCTTTCGCCATCTGGATCACCTTTGTGCTATCAGAGCTGTCTCTGACTGGGGCCTGTCTTTCCTATTATCTAGGTTGTGTCAGAACTGTTTGGGATGGGTTTTGCTGCTTGAGTTAGAGATGAGGCCCAAGATGTGCTCGGTGCTCAGGTGGAAACCGGAAGGGGCCGGGGCTCCGGGTCAGGAGCGGATTCCTGGATCCCAATGAGTCCCAGTGGGTCCCAGTGGGTCCCAGTTGCTCCCTGATTGGGGGCGAGCACTGCCACCTCCTAGCCTAAGAAACTGCTTGAGCTAGCTTGAGCCACGGAGAGCCCCGCTCCCTCTAGGTTCTGTGAGATTGGGTGCAGAGCTGACTCCCGGGATCTGCTCTGGCACAGACCGGAAGGAACCCACGCTCCGGGCCCTGGAGTGAACTCCTGGGTCCCAGTGGGTCTTAGCCACTCCCTGTTCGGGGGCAAGCACTGCCACCTCCTAGCCCAAGACCCTGCTTGGCACAGAGGTCCTGCGAGCCCCGCTTCCTCTGGAGTCTGCGAGATTGGGTGCAGAGCTGCCTCCCGGGATCCGCGAGTGCTCGGGCCCGACAGGATGGAGCCCGCTCCAGGCCAGGAGCGAATTCCTGGGTCCCAGTGGGTCCCTGTTGCTCCCTGTTTGGGGTGAGTGCTGCTTTTTCCTTACCTGGGATGCTGCGTGAGTGAGTTCAAGCTCCTGGGAGTCCCTGTTTTTCTTGGTTTTCTGCGGTTGGGTACGGAGCTGCTGCCTGCGACCTGCTCTAGGCTCGGTCCCAAACCGGAAGTCCCCGGAAACGTCACTTCTATTTTCTAGTTTCTTTTTGGGAAGGTACTCTATAGGCTACCACAAGAGAAACATGGACATCAAACCAGACACTAAACCTGTGACCGACAACCTCTCCTGTCTGCAAAATATGCTAGTGCAGTAGTGGCATAGACCTTGTGGAAGTAGCCAAACAATGTTTGGTTTGACCTAAGGACCACTCCTCAAGAAGGAACCCATACACAGCACCACTAGGTTAACCAAGAGCCAGAGATTAGATAGCCAAGAGACCTAGGGTAAGCCAAATACTTCTGGTAAAAAAAAATGTATCAATAAAATGACTCTCAATGATATTCTGCTATACTCATAGATCAGTGCCTAATCCAGACATCAGAGAGGCTTCCTTCACCAGCAGATTTGATTCTCTGGATATTTTGTGTTAGGAGTTTCATAGTTTAAACATTACTTTGGCTGATATATCCAATTCTTCTATTGTATCGTCAATGTTGGAGATTCCTTCTTATAGCTATAATCTTTATAAGGCTGTTTTAAGCTATTTTTTTTCTTGTATTTCAGCCGTATTGGAATATTCAAGGTTTGTTTTGGTAGGGTTGCTGAGCTCTAGTGGAGACATGTTATCCTGGCTGTTACTGATTGTTTTTACACCGGTGTCTAGGCACTGGAAAGCTCATGATTATGAGTCTAGATGTGGATATCTGCTTTTGTCTTTGTTGTGTGGGTATTTTGTTTCTTGGTTTCTCTTTCCTCTCCAGAATTTAGAAGAATATGACGACTGTGTGTTGCCTGATAGGAACCTTTCTGTGGACCTTGTAGGTATGGCCACAGGGAGTTCCAGTTACAAAGTGTTTCCGGATATTGGGAGCTGACACTTAGGAATTGGGATAGGCTAAGTGGGTGTACAGGAGGAAGGAAAGCAGAGTGTTCCACCAAAATCTGCTTAGTTTCCTTAGAATGGGAGGAGAGTATGAAGAGAGGTCACCCCAGAATGTCTGCTGTAGAGCTGAGCATAAGACTCTGAGATTGGATCTGGAGGAACAGGAGAGGGCAAGCCTACCTGATTCCTTGGTAGAAGTGGCCTGTGGGTTAGCAGGGGTGCATGCTGGAATTGGTAGCTGGTATAAAGTGACAAGGGGGCTGGGGTTTAGAAGGGGAAGGTCTGTTGGATTCACAGAAGACATGGACAGGGAGGGAAGGGAAGCTGCAGAAGGTGTTCTGTTGGAGTTTGAATGAGACTGGACTTTTGGAGCTTGTTTTCCTGGCCTGCTGTGTGTTCTCAGGGACTGCTTGAAGCTGGTGCTCCTAGGGAATGCCTGCTCGTTTTGGAGATTTGGATAATGGGATAAGGATGGTTGAAGAAGATCACCTATTTGAGACTGGGCTAATGTATTTTCAATAAAAGGAAAAACTGTTTTTATTTATGTGTGTGTGTGTATTCATGTAGGTGTATGTACATGTATGTGCAGTTGTGTGAATTCATGAGTGTTTGTGGTGGCTATATCTTCATGTGGAAGTGTCTTAGTCATTCTCTGATTTATTTTTTAGACATGATCTCTAATGAAATCTGGAGCTCTCCAATTCATTAATCAGCAGTGAGTGCTTGAGATTACTTGTTTTTCGCCCCAGCTCTGGGATTATAAGTACATGCGACACCTGGCTTTTACATGGGTGGTACTCTCATCTTGTCGCCTGTGCAGTCGGCAGTTTAACAGCTGTACGATTTCCGGATTTCCACTGCTCCATCTAAATCGCTAGTGAGACTTACAAGTATTTACAAGACATTTTAAATCTACTTAAAAGATAGTTACATTAACCACCGCTGTCTTTCTATCTTCTCCAGATTCGCAATCCCTCTCCCTCCCAAACTTATGGCCTCCTCTTCTTTAACATCATTTTTACATATATGTAAATGAATAAACGTAAGACTACACAGTTCAGCCTTGCCTGCTTGTCTGTTTGTAGAGTTGACCACTTACTATTGTTTAACCAATCTGAGGGCCCACCCCTGCTGCTGATTACATCCTCCCCTCTCCGCCAGTGTTAAACGCCTGTAGTCTGTCATCTAGGAGCAGTGCCCTGTAAGATCTCTTCATCTTCATCGGATGTTAACTGTTTTAGAATTGTTCAGGTCTTGTTTAAGAACAGGGAGTTTGCTGTGAGTCTGTGTCTCCTAGAAATTTCAGAAGATATATCTGTAAAGTCTCGTGGAAGTGACTGTCTAAGCCTGACTTGAACAAGGACAGCAACAATAGACATGCTAAGGTGGATCAGTGGAGAGGGGCCGCCCAGAAGACCTCAACCTACACAAAGAACTATAGTCAACCAAGGAGTCCTGAGAGTGGGGAAATAGTCTTCCTCAAGGAAGTGCACACCAATTGCTTAGCTGATAATAAATGACCGGCCCTGAAAACATATATTTTTAAATTTTATACTGATGAGGCAGTATACTGACTCCATGACAGGTTTTAAACTGGCACTTCAGGAGATTAAGCCTTAAACACTTAGACTTTAGGCAGCTAGTCAGAAACTGCTCTGCCATCAGAAACTACCCTCCCTCCCTCCACCACCAGGTCCGAAGCAAGGACAATGGGTCAGCAGTTTCCAGCCAGCTTCTATACTCTGGTAATGGAATGTCCTTAGAGATAGACAAAACCCACCTACCCCAGGATTCCCTTAATGTGCTTTAAATTGGGCCTGCGAGGTCACTTGGGGTTTCTCTGTCTTGGTAATAGGAGACCCCAGTGTACTGGACTTCTGCAGAATAAAACACTCTTTGTGTTTATATACTATTTGAGTCCATGGTGTCATTGTTCGGCGAATCATGAACTCTTACAATATAGATTGAGCAGGTTGAATTTTGTATTTAGGAAACTGCCTGTCTGTCTGTCTGTCTATCATCTATCTGTATATAAACTTGTACATATTTGTAAATAACAATAATTAATAAGAAAGAGAAGCTATGAATTTGACAGGGAGCAAGGAGGGATACATGGGAGGGTTTGGTGGGAGGGACAGAAAGAAGAAAATGATGTAATTGTGTTATAATCTCAAAACTAAAAAAAAAACAATTAAAACTAAATAATTGATAATTGGTGAGTAAGATATGGGAAGAAAGTACAGTTTACTCCATGAGTTCATCTAAGTCAATTCTTTTAAATCATCGCCTACAGTAAACCTGCTTTGTGCTATTAAACTGATGTGGCTGTAGTAATCATCACTTGCTGTTAATCCTGTTTATAAAAGTTCGGTGCTGGAGTGGGGGCAGGCCATCAGTTTGACATCTAAGGCTATAATGATGCTTAGCTTTATAACCCTTTCACAATGGTATAGTGCAGGAGGTGAGAGAGAAGCCTGAGATGAGAAAAGAGAAAGTGGGAGGAGAGACAGTATAACAGAAGCTTGGAGAGCTAAGGAAGCATCTCACTAGGTAGTATGTCTTTATCTCCTAGATACTACGTGCTTATTATATTTAAGTACAGCTATTATCCAATGAATCATAGCTTATAATACACCAAAATATAATAAGCAGTTGACATAATTAAGCAATGTTTAATAATAATTTGCTATTGTAATCAAAAAGCCTACTGTTATTTTTGTCAATACTTTAGAAAAAACTTTTAAATTAAAATGATAACTCAAAAATATTAAAATGGATAGACATCCAACCTTTCCACCCAGCGAGATCCTGCACGTCCTTTTCCAGGAATAAACCCAGTGAGTAAGCCTACCTCCCATCTACAACTTCTCTCCAACCAACCAGATTTAGCTAGAGTCCCACATCCAGCTCAGCTTAGTCTGACCACACCAATCTGTGCACCTGCAACCAACAACTCGTTTTCCTTCAGGACCCACCTGTACACTTCTGACTCACAGGCCTCTCCCTTGTCAGTCCAACCTTCTACCCAGGTGACCTATTCCCACACTCCAGGCTTGGACCAGGATGCACATCCTTCACCAGCTCAGTCTCCTTGTTTCTCTGACTTCATCCCACTCTGGCAGTGTCTAACTTTTTAGGACTAACCTTCCTACAACTTGCTTTGTCCAGGAAAGATGCAGAAGTAACAAAAGAAGTCCACATTGCCAGATCTCATTGTAAAAATAACAGAATTATGAAAGATCAAGACAGTACTTTCTGCCTCAAACTCACTAGTCTGGTAGAAACGTTTGTCCATGAGAACTTCCACAGGACCCAGAATTTAAAAGAATAATCATAAACTTCATCAAAGAATTTAAGATGACAAAGAGCTCAGTGAAATTAAGGAGAAAGAACTGAAAGAGAAAAAATGTCTAGGAGAAACAACGACAAGGGCAATACAGAATTTGAAAATGGAACTCAGTCAGGAGATAGAAACATTGAAGAAGACTCTATCTGAAATGAAGATGGAGTTGAGACACTAATAACCCAACTAGTAAACTCATAGGGCAACCTTCCTAGACCCCGCAGATCCTCACCGACTTTCCACCTACCTAACTCCATGCTCTTCCCTGTTTTTACTAAACAATAGCACAACAGCAACAACACAAGAAACATACAAATACCCTCTTAGAAACATAAAATAGAAGACAAAGTACACAAGCAAAAGACCAATAACACACACACACACACACACACACACGACCAAACAACTCAATATGAGATAAAAAAAAGACCTCAAAAGTACCATCAAGTTAATTTTGTGTCGGGCAACTACTCCTGGATGGGGTCTGCCCAGGAGTGTGGTCAATACAGTCAATGAGATTCCACTGGAGACAACCATTTTTTTCTTTCCAGCGAGTATCAATTGCATATAGCTGCTTGGTAGAAATGGGTAGGTATGTTTCCTTTCTCCTCTCAGCACTGAGAACTTGTTTGTCTTGACTCTATGTAGGCTTTGTATGTGCTGTGTGCTATCAGTCTTTGTGGGTTCATATGTGCATTAGTCCTATTGTATCTGGAAGACAGTTCCTCCTTGGTATCATCCATCCCCTCTGGCTCTTACAATCTTTCCACTTTCCCTTCCACATAGCTCCCTGAGCCTTGCCTACGGAAGGCATTTGATGAAAACATCCTCTTTAGAACTGAGTGTTCCAAGAGCTCTCACTCTCTGCACATCATCCATTTGTGGGTCTCTAAATTAGTTCCCATCTAGTGCAAGCGAGAGCTTCTGTGATGATGACTGAGCGGCATTGTTCTGAGTATAGAAGAATATCATTAAGTGTTATTGTATTGCTATTTTTTTAAAAGGTCTTTCTGTACATGTGTACATGCATGCTTGTGTGTGTGTGTGTGTGCACGCGCATGTACACGTGCATGCACATGTGTGTACGGGGGGGGGTCCATGGGGAAGGAGGAAAAAGGGATATATGTAGAGGTTAGAGAAAAGCCTCTACCAGGTTGCCAGTCCTTGCCTTGCAGACTGTCTGAGAACAGGTCACTCATCACCACAGTGTATTTCAGGTTAGCTGGCTCATAAGCTTCTGTTCACCTATATGGAGCTGGGACCTCAAATGGTGCTATCATGTCCTGTTTCATATGTGTTCTGGGAATCTAAACTTAGCTCCTCCTGCTTTCATGGAAAGCCCTTTAAGCGAGTCATCTCTCCAGCAGTAGACAATCCATTCTTTTTTTTTTTTTTTTTCTTTTTGGTTTTTCGAGACAGGGTTTCTCTGTGTAGCCCTGGCTGTCCTGGAACTCTGTAGACCAGGCTGGCCTCGAACTCAGAAATCCGCCTGCCTTTGCCTCCCAAGTGCTGGGATTAAAGGCGTGCGCCACCACCACCCCGCCAATCCATTCTTTTTCAAAGACAGAGTAATGACTAGATAAGAAAACAAATTCTTGCGCGAGGTGGGGCGCTTTGGCCTCTGCGGTTTGAGGATTTTCCGTCAGTCTCAAGGTTCCAAACCAGCCGCGTCTTTTGCTTTTGGCCGCTAAGATCTCGCGAGATTTACCGGGGGTGCTGCCTTCGCAGCCTGAGCAGATCTCTTCAAAGCAGAAGGTCGCTTTTGGGAGGAAGTGGCCTCTTTGCATCCGGTGACCGAAGTGCTGTTACTACTTTCTCGAAGCTCCTTTCGGCCACTTGTCGGGACACTCCGCCGCCAAGATGCCCCGGATTATGATCAAAGGGGGCGTGTGGAGGAATACGGAGGATGAAATTCTGAAAGCAGCGGTAATGAAATATGGGAAAAACCAGTGGTCTAGGATTGCCTCATTGCTGCATGGAAATCGGCAAAGCAGTGCAAAGCTAGATGGTACGAATGGCTGGACCCAAGGATTAAAAAAACTGAATGGTCCAGAGAAGAGGAAGAAAAACTCATGCACTTGGCCAAGCTGATGCCAACGCAGTGGACGACCGTTGCTCCGGTCATAGGAAGGACAGCAGCCCAGTGCTTGGAACACTATGAATTCCTCCTGGACAAAACTGCCCAAAGGGACAATGAAGAGGAAACTATAGATGATCCCCGAAAACTTAATCCTGGAGAGATAGACCCAAACCCAGAAACCAAACCAGCTCGTCCTGATCCAATTGACATGGATGAGGATGAACTTGAGATGCTTTCTGAGGCTCGAGCCCATCTGGCCAATGCTCAAGGAAAGAAGGCTAAGAGGAAAGCAAGAGAAAAGCAGTTGGAAGAAGCAAGGCGCCTTGCTGCCCTCCAGAAAAGACGAGAGCTTCAAGCAGCTGGCATAGAGATTCAGAAGAAAAGGAAAAGGAAGAGAGGAGTTAGTTGATTATAATGCTGAAATCCCATTTGAAAAAAAAGCCTGCTCTTGGTTTTTATGATACTTCTGAGGAGAATTACCAGATCCTTGATGCAGATTTCAGGAAATTAAGACAGCAGGATCTTGATGGGGAGCTAAGATCTGAAAAAGAAGGAAGAGATAGAAAAAAAAGACAAACAGCATTTAAAAAGGAAAAAGGAATCTGATTTACCATCAGCTATCCTTCAAACTAGTGGTGTCTCTGAGTTTACTAAAAAGAGAAGCAAACTTGTGCTGCCTGCCCCCCAGATTTCAGATGCTGAACTCCGGAAGTGGTCAAGGTAGGCCAGGCCAGTGACGTTGCATGGCAGATGGCAGAGGAGTCTGGAATCACAAACTCTGCTTCTAGCACTCTCCTGTCTGAGTACAGTGTCACAAACAACAGCATTGCTCTGAGAACACCACGGACACCAGCCTCACAAGACAGGATTCTACAGGAAGCTCAGAACCTCATGGCCTTGACCAATGTGGACACTCCATTGAAAGGTGGGCTTAATACCCCACTGCATGAAAGAAAGTGACTTCTCTGGTGTGACCCCTCAGCAGCAGGTTGTGCAGACTCCAAATCCTGTTCTGTTTACCCCTTTCAAGACTCCTTCTAATGGAGCTGAAGGGCTGACTCCCCGGAGTGGAACAACCCCTAAACCAGTCACTAATGCCACCCCAGGTAGAACACCACTTAGAGACAAGTTAAACATTAATCCCGAGGATGGGATGGCAGACTACAGCGACCCCTCTTATGTGAAGCAGATGGAAAGAGAATCTCGTGAACATCTCTGTCTAGGATTGTTAGGCCTCCCTGCGCCTAAGAATGATTTTGAAATTGTTCTACCAGAAAATGCTGAGAAGGAGCTGGAAGAACGGGAGATAGAAGATAGCTACATTGAGGATGCTGCGGATGTGGACGCTCGGGAGCAGGCCATGTGAGAGGCTGAGCCTGTAAAGGAAATGAAAGGAATGCTCAAAGCTGTTCAGAAGGACCTACCCAGACCATCTGAAGTAAATGAAACTATTTTAAGACCTTTAAATGTAGAACCACCTCTAACAGATTTACAGAAAAGTGAAGAACTGATCAAAAAAGAAATGATAACGATGCTTCATTATGACCTTCTGCATCACCCCTACAAGCCGTCTGGAAATAAGAAAGGAAAAAATGTTGGCTTTGCTACCAACAATTCAGAGCACATTACCTATCTTGAGCATAGCCCTTATGAGAAGTTCTCCAAAGAAGATCTGAAAAAGGCCCAGGATGTTCTGGTACAAGAGATGGAAGTGGTAAAACAAGGAATGAGCCATGGAGAACTCTCCAGTGAAGCTTACAATCAGGTGTGGGAGGAATGCTACAGTCAAGTCCTCTATCTTCCTGCTCAGAGCCACTACACACGGGCTAATCTTGCAAGTAAAAAGGACAGGATTGAATCACTTGAAAGGAGACTCGAGATAAACAGGGGTCACATGACAACAGAAGCCAAGAAAGCTGCAAAGATGGAGAAGAAGATGAAAATTTTGCTTGGTGGTTACCAGTCTCGTGCTATGGGGCTCATGAAGCAGTTGAATGACTTATGGGACCAGATTGAGCAGGCTCACTTGGAGCTACGCACTTTTGAAGAACTCAAGAAGCATGAAGACTCTGCTATTCCCCATAGGCTAGAGTGTCTAAAAGAGGATGTGCAGCGGCAACAGGAGCGAAAGAGCTTCAGCAGAGATATGTGGAATTGCTCATAGAGAAAGAGACTTTACAGGCAAAGTTCTGAAGCACAGTTGATACTCTGTCACAGAAGAACTCGTTGCTGGTTTCATACTCAGCAAGGCTGAAACTGACCTTTCTCTTCATTGACAAAGTTACCCAGCACCTGGGGTTTCTCAGTTGTTTGTTTTGAATGATACTGATTTTGCGTGTTCCGTGTTACAAACTTGGACTCCAGGATAATGAGGGTTTAAATTATCCACATGCTCATTCTTTGCCAGTGTCATATTTACAAAATATCGTAGTTTAGGCCTTTAATTTAAAAAGCCTGACTTTAAATACTGCCTGTGAGGAAACCCTTGAATAAAAAGAACATGTGAAAAATCGAGTGTAGCTTTTTGTTTGAAGTGTAATCACTTAGGGTGCCCACAAGCCTGCCACTGTGCTTACTGTGTGCCACACTTAATGAGCACCTCTGTAATGAGAGTGAGGCCTGACTCAGTGTAAGACCTTAGCAGACAGTCCTTCGCACTCATTTCTCTACACTGGCAAGATGGGTAGACTTGTTAAAACCTAACATTATCTCCCCAGTATCTCCTTAGAGAAGTTTCTTTTCTTCTGGCTACTGACACTTAAACTTGTGGAGTATAACTCAAAAGATTTGCCTTTTTTGACTTTTAATATTTTATATGAATTTTTTAAAATAGACATTTTAAAGATTCATTAAAAAGACAAATTCTCCTATTGAGAAGCAACAATTGTATAATAACATTTGATTACTGCTAACCCTATAGCTGTGGGAAGTAGAAGTAAGCCTATATTTGGTAGGGGGAAATAATAAAATAGATTAATAAAAAGGAGAATAATATAAATTCAAATTTAGGTTCAGATTCAGGTTTAGAATGTCTAAGAAACCCTTCTAAGGATGGCCTTTTAAATCTATATGATAAGAAACCCTTCTAAGGATGGTCTTTTAAATCCGTATGATAGACTGGAGCTATTCAAAGATCTCAAGGAATTAAATTCTCAAAGTAAAAAACTGGATTGAATTTAATTATGACACAAAGTAAAAACCTAGCTACTTGCAAATACCTCAAACTTGCAATTCAGTATTTAACTTAGCTGCACGGTTTTAAAAATCACTATTAAAATTACCCTCTTAATATTCTATTAAGACTACTGGAGCTACTTTCAGTTTTTTATTTATGCATACACTTGCTTTTCCTTCTCCATTCGTGCCATTTTCTTAAATTAAAATCACTTGCTTTTTTATTTCTGCCTCTAGAAATCTTATTCTCTTTGATAAGTAAGACTAGTTTCTATTTTCCCTATGGATTACGTCAGTTCCAACCAAATCTTTCCTCTAAATTCCTATAATGCTGTGTGGAGTGTGTGTGTGTGTGTGTGTGTGTGTGTGTGTGGTGTGTGTCTTTGTGTGTCAACTTTTTTAATATTCAGGATCAAATCTTTCATTAATATCATTGTTTGTACTTACTATATTCTAAGTGTTTTTTCTTCTTTATTTTATCCTGTGTCTTCTTTTCATAGAACATTGATACAGAGTAGAAGAATTGTGTATTTTTAAATGAAGGCTGTATTACATATTTTTGAAATATATCTGTCTTTGAAATAAGGTAAATATGTAGACAATTTGAAGCAGCTAGTTTGGTATATGAAAACTGAGTTTTTAAGAGTTTAAGAAGTGAGTTTTTCATTGTTGTGAAAATTTTATTTTGTATTCAAAATATATTTTTTCAAGACATGTTTTAATAATATTTGTAACATTTTAGTTACAAAGGATGGATAATATACTTTAATTGATCTCCCATAGTATATACAATATTCGGTGTCTTCAACTGTGATTACAGACCAGATGCATTGACATTAATCTGTACTACTGAACTATGCATTTTAACAGGATTCCCAAGTAGTCTAAAAAAATCAATCAGAAAAACAGCCAGAGAATTGATTAATGTTTTATCTTTACATAGAATTCTCATGAAAATAACTACTTGTTAAGTGGATAAAACGATTATAGGTCATGTATTCTGTGTATCACAAATCCATTTTTAAAATTTAAATTGAATAAAAACTTAACCATGTACTGTTAGTCCATTTGCTAGGTAAAACATTCTGTAAAATTCCTGTTAATTGTTGAATAGTCCAGTCAGGATGCCTGTAGTATTGTAATGTTACCACAAGGTAGTGATCATTGAAGCAGAGCTGACTTTGGACATCTGGATTTAAAATTCAGCAGTGCTATCTTACTGTGTTATTTTACTGGAAGAGTAAGACACTTCTTTGAGTTTTAGTTCCATATCATAATATAATTAGTATGTTTTTAGATCATGCCAGTCTGTGACAATAAAATGAATCAATACTTCTTTGAATATGTCCCTTAAATAAGAATCTTTTAACTTGAAAGAGACAGAAATACAATTCAAGCTACAAGGGAACATTTATTTTCATGATCAATCCACAGAATGTGCTGAATTATATCTAGATTTCAATAATTTGTCACTCATCATATTTATTTTTATTTTCTGTTATCTGTCTGCCTTTCTTCCTTCCTTCCTTCCTTTCTTTCTTTCTTTCTTTCTTTCTTTCTTTCTTTCTTTCTTTCTTCTTTTCTTTCTATCTTCTACCATCTATGTATCCATCTATGTATCTATGTATCTATGTATTTATGTATCTATGTATCTATGTATCTATGTATCTATGTATGTATGTATGTATGTATGTATGTATGTATCTATCTATCTATCTATCTATCTATCTATCTATCTATCTACCTACCTACCTACCTGTCATCTATCTATCTTCCTCTGTCTGTCCATCCATCCATCCATTCATCCATCCATCCATCCTTTGAAACATGTCTTATTATGTAGTACTACTAGCTGGTACTCATCACACAGATCAGGCTGTTCTTCAGCTTACAACAATTCTTTTACCTCTGGTTTCTGAGTGCTGGGATTGCAAGCATGTGCCACCATGCTTGGCCTATGAGTTAAAATCATTCTCTTCCAGGCAATTTTGTTAGTAGAGATACGGTCTTTAAAAAAAAAGACCTCTACTACTCTACTACTGAGGCATGGGAGTGAAATGTATTTCATATCAAGCTTATGGATCCAGGGGAAGAATAGAGATGGGCACATGTTGCATCAGGTGCCCATCCTTGGTCCAACAATCTCTAGTCAAAGAATTGACTGAGGACTCTTCAGAAGGAAAGGAGGAATTCTCCGGATAGACAGATAGCAGTAGACTCCTAGAAAAAAGCCAAAACACTGACTCTAAGCTTCTATCCCACATTTAGTATAGTTAATTTTTCACCTGGTTAATGAGAGGGCTACTGAAGAAATACTTATGCTTCATTAATCTATCTTGGTGCTGCTTTGTGCTTTCTACCAGTTATCCCAGACACGGAGAGATGCACTGGTAAACACAGATGCTCTTCTAATTCTCCAAGTCACTTTTTCTCATGCAAATTGCTCCCATAGGGTACTATGCAGCAGGGCGAACTTGATACTCTCCAAAGAGAAATCTACTTGAATCTTGTATCCAGAACCCAGAATCTTCAACTCTCAGTTCAAAGAAGTTCCTTTTCTTGCCCATCTAAAACATGCCTCTGCATGATTGACAGAAATCTTTTGTAAGAATTTTACTATCACATAGAAGTATGGTCTGGTCTTTGTTACCCAGAAAAGGAAATGAAATGTTGAGTATTCTGCTCTAAAAGCTTTTGTTGTCAGTCATAAGTAATGTCATACGGTTGACATTATATATGAGATATCTTTTTCTTGTTCTGAAAGGGCATAGTCATGGTAAATATTAATCCATTAAATATTATTTAATGGCATACGCTGAATCTTCCATATCAACATACCTTCTAGTTTTCACAGATTTATTCATGATGGTAATCTCAAAATATAGTCTCACTCACAAGAAGAGAAACTGCTAGGACTTCCCCCTCCTAGTAGTAGTGTTGGTAGAGAGATAGAGATAGAGACAGAGATAGAGATAGAGATAGAGAGATAGATAGAGATAGATAGATAGAGAGGAATCCAAATTAAACTGTTCTTTATCAGTCATTCAATTAAGTAATAATATGTTAGATTATAAAAATATATAAAACATACACATGTGTTATATGTTCTTTAAAGTGTTTGGTATATGTACAGTATATGTTTGGTGATTGTTTTGTAGAAGCAGTTTATTAAACAAAATTCTATCTATGACTTAGGTAGCATCATAAATTCAAGTGATGCTTGCTAATTCACCCATTTAATTTTTATAGATGTTTATTCATGTACTTATTCATTAAAATGTTACCAAAGTTCTGTTAAGCACTTAGCATCAAGATAGATGTGAGGAAACAAGGAAGGAGACAAACTCAGTCCATACTGTTATAGATCATAGTCTGTGGTGGAATCTTTTGAATAAGGTCATAAATCAATATCTCCTTCGTTCAGAGTTGGGAAAAAAACAGCAAAAATCTTCCATGCTCTTATGAAGAGAGCCGCATTGTTGTTACCTCTGATGTCCTGACCTGACTCTAGGAATTATATTTAGTTTACCATAATGATTCATTCATTCATTTAGCTGAATGGCATTCTTTGCTTCCTGTCTCCAGCAGATCCATGTCTAGCAGACCACAGGAATTACAGTTTCATGGTGAGAGAGCTGATACCATGATACAGTTTAAAAATATTTGTGCACTTCTTATGTAATCAGGAATTTTAATAAAGGAAATAACTTTTATTTATTGCTGATCAAATCACTAAACCTTCCCTAGTGAATGTCCTACCTTCCATTTGGATGAAAAAATTGCTGCTCATTTTTACATGTTCTTGTAATCACGTTGAATATTGTTACACTGTTGTAAAAACATGAATTAACATAACTACTTCATTCCCAAACTAAGTTGCTAGTCAGAAAGATGGCAAAAGGATACAGTAAACAGCATATAGTAATATAATTTATAAAGACAAGTTAAAATATCTTTTGTCATCAAGAAGTATTTGATACATTTTTAAGCCCACGTTTTCCTTTCAATTGTATACTATTTTTTTTTGTTCTTCTTTTCAACCTTGTGAGGTGTAACTACTCATAGTCCAATGTCTTTTGTATTATTTCTTAAAATTTCTGCTCCAGGGCTGTCAAGGTGGTGAGCATGTAAAAGCCTCTGCTGTGTAAGCCTGACAATGGTGGAAGGAGAGAGTGATTGGTTTTGGAATGGCTATGGCGTGCACGCAAGCAGCCCCACCCCCACCCCAAGCACATGTAGACACATACATACATTCACCTACCACTGTATTGAACTGTGCCTGTGAACTTCCCTACCAGCTTTCTTGTGGGTTAGCATAAGTAAAGTTCTCAGAACTCAGCATTCTTGGGCAGTAGAAATGGCAGCCTTGCTCAATCAAAAACCCTGAACAACATCCATGGCTCCTGTCTTTCTCTTATAGCCCACATTTTGTTTCCCAACAAGTACTGTTGGCTGTACCAAGAGAGTCATCCAGAATCCCATCGTTTCTCAGGTGCGCAGAGCCTTCATCCTTCCCTGTGTGTCTTTCCACTGTTCTCACTGTTTGGAAATTGATTCTTGAAGACAGAATCACATCTGCCATGTTACTGCCTTCAGAACTTTACTCAGATTTCACACCAGTGAGGTACTCTCTGCTTCTCCATTCAGCCATAGACTCCAGCTTTCCCAGTCCTTCCTTTCTGTGTTGTACTCACTGCTCTCGTCACTATCTCAGAGACGTTGTGCTTTATTCCCTTATCTGCTTGTCCTCTGACTGCTTCATTCTTTTTTCCAAAACAGTATTTTCAATGTCTTATTTTCCTGCTGTATCCTCTAGGTACCAGGACAGTGACCATCAAATACTTGGCATATAAACACTTTGAAATAGCAATTTGCTGAAAAGGAAAACATTTTATTGTTGTCAGTATACTAGTAAAGTCAATAATAGTTGAAATAGATACACTTTCAATAGATCTGGATTACTAAGGAAGAGTATAATATTTCTACCCATTGTAGTTTTAAAATAAGAAACTAGTGATGAAGACAATACAGAATTAGTCTTACAAAATTTCTTGCTTCGTGTGACTTTAACTTTTCTTGCGTTTGAACAGCACATTCAGCTTTAGATCTTCCTTTTTATTAAGATGAAAATTGCTTTTACATGATACAATAAAAATTAAAATTAAAATTTTACAAGTGCTTGTATTGGAAGCAAAGTTAGGTGGATCGATACAATGTTGGGTTATGACAACCAACCATTTGTCAATCTTTTATCTCTTCTACCCTTTCCTTAGGGCAAGGAGCCCCATCTTGGATATTGCCCACACTCGGGCCTGTATTTCTTCAGAAACTTCTGGAAGTAGTTTTACTACCTTTTACTATCACTGAAATGGAAATAGTAACAATACCAGCACTTATCTTCTGACTTTCAAGTAAGTGATGGTCCTGGTAATAATAACTAGATTCTTATATTCATATATAGGGAAGATCATGAGGTTAATTAAAAAGTACCATCTGACAGTTACTAAAAAACAAATGCCTTTCAAAACTCATTTTTGTTCACATTTTGTTTTATCTTGAACTACTGGTTTTCAATAACCGTGATCAAGTCAGTATTATTCCTGAAAGTAAAAGTCATCAGTGTTTTTACGTCACGTGTGTGTGATATTTCTGTTGTAGTGAAGAAATACTTCAGTGTTTACTAGCTCTGAACTTTTGTCCTAAATAGTATGTGTATGTGTATGCGGTTTAAAGGAAAGCTGAAATACAAGCATAGAGCATTACCAGGGTTCTAGAACAATAACAATAGATTATAAGACATCTTACCAAAGATTTGGAAATGGTTTGATTTATTGGGAAATGTTTTATAGTAATATATTTTTATTCAATATACACAAAAATTAAGGATGCTGAGTGGCCAGTGAAAAGTCTGGAATGTGTTTAAATGTTGATGTTTCCTCAGGGGTCTCTTCATTGCATTGTTCTAACTCTAGAGACATCCGTACTCAGAGGTTTTCCCATCCCAAACTCACTTCCAATTCTGCTCTTGTCATCTTCATTTGGGTATCCCTCACTAGTTCACTCAATGAAGTAATGATCGTTCCCTCTATTTGTTGAGGAATTACTATATACTGGAAAATATTATAAGTACTTCACTGGCATTAGCTGATTTAATTCTCAGAAGAGTTTAAACTTGTTCTTTAATTAATTTTACAAAACCAAGAGGTCAAGAGTTCAAAAAACTTACGCAAGTTGGCATGGACATCACATTACACATGAGTACAAAGTTCCTTTCTTTCTTTTACACTTCTCTTGTCTTTGCTTTTGTTTTCTCAAGTATTTGGAATTGAAGTCAGGGTTTCCTACATGCTGGGCAAGTACTCTACTACTGGACTATCCTTTACTCTCTCCTGCAAAATCTATGTTACTACATCTTCATAGTTTAGTTAAGTGCCTAATATCTTTTGGGACACAAACTAGAAGCCTGTTATATAAATTTTAATAATTAGTGAATGTTTTATCTTTAGAAAATTGACAACTGGATCAATAATTTATTATCTTTGACATTAAATATTTGATTATCTTTGACACTACATGAGAGTTTGTTGGGAACATGATTTACTACATATATAGAAGAAACAGAAGACACGAGGAAAGCATATTATTTTTTTGACTAAACAAAGGCAAACAGCCTCACTGCAGGATTTCTCACCCTGACACAGGAATTATCACTCCAATTATTTTCTGTCAAGAAACAGGGCCACATGTTTCTTCTCTGAATGAAGTTTGAAGGAGCCTTGCTATAAATAAAGCACCATTGCATACATCATTGTTATAGAAATACTGTGTTTTTTTGTTTGACCACATTCATTAAAAACAAACAATACTTTCTGAGTTTGTATAAATGCTGAGTGTGGATGTGGACATCATAATTCTTTATGCTAATTAGATTTGGGGTAAACATCTTATTTGGTAACCTAAACAAATTGAAGATCAGTTATAGCATAATGTAAAATATATGTTCTTTGAGGCAGGTAGCCTCCTTTCTTGGAGGCTTGCTAGGCTGTTTCAAGTTGCATGAAGCAACTTGTTTCAATTGGATGTATTTCAGTTTTTAAATATATCAGTTGATATAAAACCACATTTTTTAGGGTTGAAATTAAGGGTAAGTTAAATAATTATATAAAACATTTAGTATGGTATGGGATATATTCTGAAGACTAAAACCATGTTGGATTTGTTGTTGTTGTTTTTGAAACAATGCATAGCATATAGGTTCATTTAGAATGTATATAATGTTTGTCATTTGCTAAATAATAAGTGATACTGAAGCCAAATAATTCTAATTCTCCCTCTCTCTCTCTCTCTCTCTCTCTCTCTCTCT